>NC_142515.1:123671538-123825769 GCF_057876585.1 Rhinolophus sinicus
TCCTTGCAATTGATTGGCACTGAATCCTGCCAAAAATGTAAGGATTCTCCTCTTGATCTTCCAGAAAGAGACACAGACGTGCTGACGTTGAATTGTAAGACTCAGAGCCTAGAAAGCTTCTAAATCTCTAGATTTCAGACCTACAGATTTCTGAAATAATAAATTTGAGATATTTTCAGCAGTTAAATGTAATTTGTTACAGAAGTGGTAGCAACGAAAACCTCATCCCTCTTCAACTCTCATGCCTCTTGTATGTCCAGTTAGGATTAGGATAACCAACAGGAAGGAAGAACAGACAAATTCAATGTCAAAGCTGACCAGACAGTCAAGAATCAATAAGTATTTGAGGACAGAAAATATGATGAAAGTGAGATAAGAAACTGGAAAGTTTAAATTATTTGGGAAGTTATCAGATGACATATATAAAAAAATCTTAAAGATAATAACAATATTTAATACAGTAATTTTCTTTCAGGGAATTAATTGTGAAATAAAAAAATGTATATAGAATTTTTTGTCCCATCTTTATTAATAATAACAATAAATGATTTCATAATCTGAAGCTGGCTAAATAATGACATATTTGCACATTGAAATATGTTCTAATCTGTAGAGAGAATATCAGATTAAATAATGAATGTTTTTATAGTCCAAAATACCCACTAAATCTATAAAACTGTAGAAGGTTAAAAAAAAAAAAAAAGAAAGAAAGAAAAAAGGTATGAAAGTATTTGAGAGTCTGGTATCTGACTTTTAAACCCAAGGATGCTGGATGTAATCAATTCAGTTGACAGAATTCTTAAAAATTCCCAAGAACTGGGAGTATCATGCTCCAGTTCAATGGAAAGTAAAAAGTATACAGGTAAAATAAGGGGGATTCAATAAAAATAAGAAAAGCAGTTATATACTTAGATACTCTGTCCAAATCTCGACCACAGGGGTGATGTCCGTCTTCCACGTAGAAAGTTATCTGGAGACTTATTCTCCAGAGAGGGCAAAATGGACAGTGTTTTGGATTTTGAGAGAGTTGAGGGCATGAAAGATTTACTAGAAATTGGGACACAAAGTAAATTAACAGTATTGAGTGGAGAAACCTGAACACTTGTCCTCCATCTACCCTCCAGAACACTTTGAGGGTAGAAAATTCTTTTCTGGAAAACTCATATTCAAACAGTTAAGTACTGGCTTCATATCTTTGTGTAAACCCAAAAGCAATCAACTGAAATCCCTTTCCAGTAAAACTCAAAGTCAGCAAGTCCAATACATATACTTTAAGTTTCCAAAAGTACGTATCAATCCCCCATTTTTAATCATGAACACATATGAATAATTATCATTTAAAAAAACAAAACCAGCTTGCCAAAAATTGAATACTTAAATAAACAAATGGGGAAGAGGGGAAAAAAAAGCAACTTAGAGGAAACCAAGATAGACAGATAAAACTATAGAAATATTTTACTAATATAGCATAAATAAGAAAATATATAGCATTCTTTAAAATAAAAGAACATCCTATAATAAGGGCTATAGAGTATTTAACTCTCTGTTTAGATGGTCTGGCTTTGCTTCAGAACCTCAAATGCCAATGTTTGCTTCTCCTCCTGAGACTTGCCACAATCTACAGCAGCATTTTTTCCAGTTACTGATACCTGTAATGTTTTAGTTTCCTGAGTCAAAATCCACAAATGGCAGAGGTGTTTATATCACAGTCTGAGCACTTTTCACTTTCAGTACCCACTGGATGACTTATCATTGGGCATAGGATCTGGAGAAGTATTTTCAAGTGTGGAATAGACTGACTCAGGAATGCAAAAGAGGTGCTAGAGTTAGGGTTAGTGCTAGGGTTAGGGTTAGTGTTAGAAGGGCAAGATTCAATAATTTTTACCCCACTTGGGGCAAAATCAATCCGTTGAAAATATTATCTACAAGATAGGCAGTGTCAAACATATTTTAAAACTTCAGCTGATAATTTGGCCAAACTTATGATGGCATTTTATATTTATATTCAAGATTAAAATAAATCTAAATTGTATCTTACAAAAATATATTTTTCACAAATATTTACTTAAGGGAAACATCCCATGGAAAAATACTGCTCTACTTTAAGTTTGAAGTGTGTTCTCCATGAGTTTTTCCAATCACAATCTGTGAGAGATATATCTTCCTGTAATTCTCACATTCATTATCTACACTACTTAATTGGGAATCAATTTACTACTATAGTGTATGGTTCTTTAATGGGCGTTTGTTTTCTTTATTGCCCTTCAATGACTAGACTACAAAACTCCTTTAAGACAAATTTTCTCTCTTAAAGAAAGTAATTGTCTCAAAGTTATTTCATTAACCCAATCTGTACAAACTGTGCTTCACCTGTATTTCTCTCTAAATATTTTATTTTCATCTACATCATACACAGAGAAGAATGTATATAACATTTATGTGTGCATTTTGAAATGCACTTTTAAAATTAACACTTGCTACTATTCCCCGGCTTGAGAAAAAAACTAACTGAAAAGCCTCTGTTTGCATTTCCCTGTTTCTCTCTCTCACTCTTAGTTGACCCATATTCCAGCAATTGCACTAATCACTTCTTATTAGTTGTATCCATAGCTTTATCACTTGATAATATCTCCCTAAACAATAAGTTGTTAAGTTTTGTAAAATGGTAACCTCCCATAACTGATTCCCTCTTCCCCTAATGTATTTTGTCCTCAAATGAAGATGGTATTTTAAGGTGATGTCTTCAACCATTGTGGCAAGATACTCAGTTCTCCTGGGTCTCTCCCATATATACAGGAGGTTTACATGTAATTAAAGTCTTATTTGTTTTCTCCTCCTAACATGTGTTTTAGTACAGGCATTTCTCAGCCAAAAACCCAGCAGGGTAGAAGGGAAATTATATGTCCTCCCCTACAGAGCAATAGGATGTAGCATATAGCCTAGGTGTGTAGTAACATATACCATCAAGGTTTGCGGAAGTACACTCTCTAATGTTTGATTAACAACAAAATTGCCTAATAATGCATTCCTCAGAAAGTTCCCAGGTGATAAGTGGCATATGACTGTGTAGAAAAATGTGATGTGAAATTACATGTTCCAAATTAAAAAGAAAAGAGAAAAACCCATACTATGTGGGGTTATATTACGCTCTGAGTATTTGCATTGACTGAAAATGTCGATTAACTAGAACCTGATATTATTCTTATTTTTTACATATCTTTTCCTTCTTAGAATTACTGGAAATTGTAATGGCTAAAATCCGTTTACAGATATAAATTCATATGCAAACAGAGGTACTTTGTCACATGCAATTCACCTGGCTATGTGACAGAATCTACAATCCAATCTCAAATTCCATTTGAGAATCTATTTCTGGGGGTCAATTGAAAATTTTATCCCGAAATTGTTTTGTAAAACTTTTCAGAGGTCATCTGTTAAAAAAAAAAAAAAAAAAAAAAAAAAGCTACTTAGTAATAAATAAGGAAGGAGAAAAATTTGAATCAAAATATCACCATGGTTCTGAAATGAAACCCTAGGATGTGGCACATTTTTTTTTTCCAATTGAGGTACACAAAGATTACAGAAAAGAGGTTTAGAGATTTATATATTTAGTAAGTTTAAAGAACTATGGTCTTCACCATTTACTAGGACACATCAAGTTTAGTCTTTTTCAAAACAAAATAATCACTATTTTATACTGCCAAACTACAATTTTTTTGGTCATTATCCTAATATTACAAAAAGTGTAGTATTACTCAAATCTTACACCAAGAGTTATTTCCATGTGGTTATAAGTATTAAATGCTGAGGTTTTCATTCATTAAAATCCTTATATTTTATTACAAATATGCAGCAACTGTCATAAACTAAATCACCCATTTGTTTTCTAATAGCTAACATGTGCTCAAAGATATTCACAATCGTTTCAATAGTTAGCTTCAAACTTTTACCTTCTATTTTCCTCACTTATCTCATATAATTCCAGCAAACATTGTCCCTACTGATATCATATGAAGGTCACAAACACAATATTTAGTCAAAAGAGAGTTTTAAAAAGTGGGATTTCTGATTTTTTGGAAAGATTCAGTAGCTTATATTTTGAAACGAGAATAAGAGTATTTATAAAACATTTTCATGTGTATATTTGAAGATGAGTGTTTGGATGCACAAAACCATGACACAGCTTTGAAAGACAGTTCTTATTTTAACTATTGTATTCCACACGGGACTGAGCAGCAGAGCAAGGCTTTCTATTATTTTCAAGTTTATCTGCCAGCACTTTCTCCCTTTGTTAGCTGTGTCATCATGCCCAGCAATTGTGCCCTATGTGCACTGGACTGGACAGCCTGATGCGAGTTTTCATCTGGTTTAGTTGATCCAGAATTTACCCTTATTCTCCTACTAAACCCAATTTAAACTATTCTTGACACATTGTACTGTTGTATAGAGCGTTGCCAGCCTTTCGGATAGTGCAATCAGCTGAGTCTTCTTTAGGACTTTACTTCATTCTAGCACGTTATTGTCTTCTCCACCTGACTGGTTGCATATTGCCACCACTGCTTGTTGTATTCTCTGGAATTGGACCGTGAGATCTCTCTGTATGAAGTTCTGCTGCGGGACTGTTAATATGTACACTTTCTTGCATCTGGCAGCTATGACCTATGATAATTCTTACAATAGACGATAATGTAAAATTAGTATAAGCAAAACAATAATGTCAATTTACAGTTTATGTTCATTGGAACCTATTTTATTTCACTTTTATCATTAGTAAAGTTATGCAAAACATAGCTCCATGACACTATGTAAATATATATACTATACAGTTTTATATTGGAGTTCTAAAATTGGAGTCCTAATGTTAAATATCACTACGTATAACTCTGTGCTTGCCTTAACATTTTCCATAATAGAACCTCAAACTGTGACCACACAAAAAACAACATCTTTTGAAAATCACTGACCAGAAATAATGGATTTGAAATAAAGACAGGTAAGATTAAAAAAAAGAAAAGAAAAAAAAAAAAAACTATAAAAATGATCCTACTACTGTATAGTTTTAAATCTGTTTCCTGTGGATATAGCCTAAATTTCTTCCTTTCTTTCCCAACTCCTTAAAGATGTGTATGGCTGACTCTTTTACTTCTTATCCTTTGAACTATATATTTCATTGTATCCTTCTTTCTTGTCCTTTTTATGGTTTAATTTTACATGGCTTTCAGGGTTTGAAAATGCTTTCTTCTACTGATCCAATGTTCTTTTTAAGGTCCCTTTCTCTCTGGCCTTTATGTGGGATTTGGGTTACTGTCAGGTTGTTGTATTGGTTAAGAGCATGGGTGCTGAGATCTGAGTAAATAGGTTTAAAACCAGGCTCTATTTCTTAGAAGCTGTGAGATCCTGGGTAAGCTAAATAATCATTCTGCACCTCATGTGTTAAATGAGGATTATTATAATATCTACCTCATAGTTTTTTGTTTTTTCTAATGTGGAGATTATATATAATGCCATTAAATTTGTAAACGTATTACAATAGTAGTTGGTATATAGCAAATGTCCTAAAAATTAGTAATTTTCTTACATGTAAATTATTCTCTGACATCTATAGCCTCTCTCTCTGTGCTATGGTTCTCAAGAGAGGAACATTTTGCTTCTGAGGGATACACTGCAATGTATGGAGACATTTTTGGCTGTCACATGTGGTAGTGTTGGGGGTGCTATATCATCTGGTGGGTAGAGACCCAAAACGTTGCTAAATGTCCTACTACATAGCACAGTCCCACATAAAAAAAGAACTATCCAGATGAAAACGTGTCACATGGGACACCTTGATCTAATGCAATATACGCAACTGAAATGGTATAATTAGTAGAAGAATCTTACCAAGAAAGTGGTTCGTAAAAATCACTAAAATTATTTAAGGTGCTTACATGGTTTAAAATAATGGAGATGACATAAGAGAGTGATCCTTTATCAAGGAAAGTGGACAAAGGAATGATTTTGGTTTACATATCTCTATAGGGCATTGGAATGAATAACACTTAGAGAAAGGCATATTGTAGGCTTACTAAATGGTGAAATGGGGCTTCCTCCTGCTGTAATGAGTATCTCATCCCTGGAAAAGTTTTCAAATAGAGCTTTTGAGTGACGTCCAGAAAAAGACTATTGGATTTGGTTCTTTGAATAAACTTAAGGGGATAATTTTTTTAATGAATTATAATTTCCCATGTATCACTGATTTAAGTTTTAGAGTTATTTGGTGGGTGAAAATAATTATGAAGTGAAAAGTATATTTGGGGGGAATTTGTCAGTGAAGGCAAGAAAACTAATGGAGCAGTATCCTGAAAAGACAATAGCATAAACATTGGCTTTTAAATCATTACAATAGCATCAAGGAGACTTAACTACGATTGCATATAAAGGGGGACATGGTACCTGGTTGATACACTTGAGATGTAAGACGGCCAGTGTAACTGCTGAAAGCAAAATCAAATGGCACGTAGTGGAGGAGAGCATGGAAGGGAACTATGGCTGCCTTAAGAAAAGCATGATGCCTCTTCTGAGGCAAAGAGGAATGGTGAACGAAGATGTAGCTATGCTTTCAAGGAGGAAAAGCCAATTGGGTTGAAATAAAGCTGAGAGTTTTATGAAATTGTGAACCTTTATTGAAAGAGCAGGGGATTACATGGTGATGATAAATATTAAGGGAAAGAAAAGGTATTGCAGAAGAGAAAGGAAAATGTCATCTGCACGGGCCTGGGCTGGATGGATGTGGAATGAGCACTACTTTTATCCTAAGGTTTATAATGAGATCTATTCACTTCCTAAAGTTGGAAAGCGAAATAGCAGCTCTTTCCCACAAATTAGCAACATGAAACTGTATTTTGTTTGGCATCCCTGGGATGGTTGGCTACAGGCCAACACCTCTGAAACTGGACATAAAACAAAAACTGAGGAACAGAACCCAAAATGATCGTGTCTGGTGCTGAAATCCCTACTGTGCCTTGGCTTTTACCACCTTTGTGGCTCTGATTTTGAACATGTTTCAAAGTTGCAATTCAAAGAAAATTGTTAAGACATATCAACAAGGTATATCGTATTATTTTATTATGCTTAACCTAAGGCATCCTAATACTTAGAATGATACAATTTAAGAGAATATGAAAAATAAGACTTTAAAATTCCGTTCAAAAGTTGGATGAATCCAGGGATAGGATAGTCTGCTGTGCAGACCTTAACTTTGAGAGACTAAGGTAGTCATTACCCAGCTGCTAACTGCTCATGACTGATGCCCTTCTAATACATGGCCTTTGGCCAAAGGTGTCTCATCCAACGCTGTGCCCTTCTCCTCTCCATGGCTGGCACTCATTCAATGACTGGTCAACAGAATAATAGAAAGGTTATCTCCATTCCCCTTGACTTGATTCAAGGAAATTCTGAAGTGTCATCCCAGTTTCAGAGCTCCACAATAGATAGACTGAGGATTATTGTTGTTTTTTTGTTTTTGTTTTTTGCAACTTCATTGCTTCTCATTATGTCTGATCCAGATTTCTTTACTCCCTCCCAAGTGTTTCCAGGCAAACTCACCAATAAATTCATGCAAGCAAGTCTCTATCTCAGAGTCTTTTTCTAGGATAACTGGGCCAAAGATTGTGATTTTTTAAGAAATTCTGGACAGAATAAATTAAATAATTGTAGAAGATTGTGAAAAAAGACAGTAACCTGGATATTGGCATTATATAAGATTCAATACATGCTCTTTAATATTTTTGTTATTGATTTTTTTCCTATGGAGTAACATTTTATACACTAAATCATAACATAATAATGATATTGACATTTTCACCAGGAAGCCATACAAAGATATAACCATTCATCTGGTGGTACCATATTGAAATAAAAGGAAACTATGTAAGATAAAATGGATGCAGATATTTCCCTTCGGGGATGGCAAACCTAAACCTGTAAATGTCAACAAGAATGTCACAGATGAAAGACAAATTGTTTAATTGGATTCTAAACTACTCTGTATACCTATTATATTTCCAATCATATAGAAACTACTCAGATTTGAAGCATTTGAAGTTGCTACGTTATATAAACTAATAATCCAATGAAGTTAGAAAAATCTCATAATATTGGGGTTTAGGAAAAAATTGGCAATAGACTTATGGCAAGTTTTCCATTTTAATTTATGCTCCTGTATTATATTTATAATTCCTCACATCTCTAGTTTTTTGAATACCTTTGATGTCCTGTTGATATGCAACCCCGACTTATTTTGAATGGTAAAGATAGCAAGACCACATAGAAATAACCTTGGAGATAAAAGTGACATAAGCATTACAGTGACATAATTCAGGCAATTATTTAGAATTTAGAGGAACCTTAGTTACTCATTTTGTACCAAAATTGCTTCCTTTCTCCATTAAGTAAAATATCTGTCATTGAATCCCCAAGATAATTTGCTTATGTGATTTTTATTTCATTGCATAATATAGTTTTATTATTGTACAGATGCTTCCTCTCTTCAAATATGTATTATGCTCCTTGGGGTCAAAATATTTTAAATGCACTTAATGCACCATACATTTTTGTCAGTAAGTGCATATTTTATTGAATTCTTGAACTTTTAATTTGTAGTTAATTGAATAAATTATCCCATTAAATATGAAAGTTGGAAAAGTTCATAATGGTAATTCCCATCTATTTTTGCTTTTGAAATTTGAAAATACATTGATTTATAAGAATCGGTCTCATGATTTATGGTATTGAAGGCACATAAGCATTTATTTCATTTCCTGAAAAATAATCATTTGACGTACTTGTTTATGATCCAATGGGAACTATTAAATTTGTCTGCTATTTCATTCTATTTGTGGCTTGTTATTTGCATAGTAAAAAACATTTCCCTCTAACTCATATGTTATTCAAATGATTTTATATCAAATCATATTCAATTTATTTATAATTTTAGAGTTGTGACTTCATGGCAAAACACTTGCTCTCAAACCATGAAAATCATATTTTAATATCATAATATTCACTATTGTATTCTATTTGAATACAATTCTCGCAAATCCCTTGGAATAAAATCTACTCAAATCAACAATGAATTGCAATGACCTTTTCACATTCGTTAAAACTCATTAGATGCACATACATATTAATATCAGAAACACAATTTCCATTTCAGTGTGCATTTTCAGGAGCTCTACAATTTGAACATTTTAAAATATTTAAATTGCAATGTCATTGCCTTGATTAATCAGAAAAAGAAAGAAAATAATGGGAGCCACAAAACTAATGTTAAGGTAAAATTATTAGTCGATACATGTGCATGAGGAATAAATAGTTTAAAATATATTCCCATTGAGATATTTGATGGTTAGGACTCATGAGAAAGATGATAGAGTAACCAAAGATTAAGAAAACAAAAACTCTAAACACTGATAAAAACAGAAGCAAAGAGATTAAAAAATGGTGGAGGGAACTTTGTGAATGCTAAAATATATAGTAACTTAGAATGCAGTATTTTGATCATGTACAAAGAGGCCAAGGACATTAAAAAATTATAAACAAATATAGATTTTCAGTTAATCAGTTTGTTTTCCACAGTGGTATGGATTAGCAATTCTCAAAGTACTTCAGTTGTATTCTAGAACTGAGCATATAAGTAAATATGTTGTGAATAATTAGAACCAGATTTCTCCCTACCAGAGAAGAGAGTTACAAAAAATAGAAAGGGGTGAGTTAGAATGAATATCAGATTGGATTGGTAGTATCAAAATACACTTATCTTTTTTAGTATACACATACAGAGAAATATGGAGGTAGATATATGAAAATCGCTATACCTTTGTCACGTATGTATATATTAGTAACATATTAGGTTGGTGCAAAAGTAACTGCAGTTTAAAAGGTTAAAATAATTACAAAAAACACAATGATATTTGAGCCAACCTAATAATATAAATATATTTTATAAAGCATACATGTAAAAATGGATAGAAAGATGATAGATTAGATCAAGAGATGACAGATAGATATCGGCTCTGCTCCTCAGAAACTCAAGAAGGAAAGAACGAGATTCTAGTATCAATGAACATGCTTAGGACCTAAATATTGCTTTCTCAACATTATTTCAGATTTAAAAGTTAGTACCTGACTTGACCCATTCCCATTTTAATAAGCAGCTCTTCTGATTTCTAAGCTTATGTAACAGTAAAATACTATTTGAATAATTTGAGGCATCTCTATATTAACATTTCCATAACTGATTTTTTCCACCCACTGTATATACCTTTTCTACTTCTCTCTATTTCAGTAAAATGGCCCCTTCCTCCCCTTAAAGATAGCTTTCTAATTACCCATTTTTTAGGTCAACACATCTCCTGCAGTGCATTCTCTAGTATATATTTGATTCCAACCAATTTTTCTCAACAAAACTGATGTTTCCTTAACCGAAGCTAACATTACCTCTAACCTAAGCTAGAACAAGATCTTATTAATTTATCTTACTTATATTCTTGTGAATCCCCATTTCATTCTGCACAAGGCATGTGTTTAAAAATATAGTTTATTATTCCGGTACTTCAGATTTTTTCGTGGCTTCCTATTGTCCATAGATTTGCACAAAATTTTTGACTGGGAGTGTAGTGCAGTACGTTGGTTAGGAACACAGACTGGATAGTCAGATTAACAACTTTGAAACATATTTTCACCACTTATCAAATGTGTGGCCTAACCAAGCCACTCCACTGCTCAATGCCTACATTTTCTAAGTTGTTAAGTGGATTTATCTATGCCTAGGATTATTTGAAGATTAAAGAATTAATGTGCATGAAGAGTTTAGAGTGTTATCTGGCAAATTGTAATGATAACATTCAGTTCCATGGCTGCCTGCACAGTGTGAAAATTCAATATATTTTTTATGCATGAACAAAACAACTTCTCCAACCTCAAATTGTTAATTTACTTCACTTAAATTTAACTTCTTTCAAATACTTGTACCTATAATAATTTTTTAATTTTTTCTCACATGGCACTGCCATATTTTTTTAACTTTTATTAATTTTATTGGGTTGACATTGGTTAGTAAAATTATATAGGTTTCAGGTGTACAATTCTATAATACATCATCTATATATTGCATTATATGTTCACCACCCAGATTCAGTTCTCCTTCCATCACCCTCTTTTTGAAATGCTCAATTTACCTCACAATGCCTACCTGACTCCCATTTACCTTTCAATTCTGTAAATGTCCTTTTCTCAGGCAGGCTATTTTTAACTATTCAATCTAAATATTAATTTCTATATACAGTGATTTTGGTTTATATATATTTTCTTCAGAAGAACTGTCAAAATATGTAATAATGTATTCATTTTTTCATATGAATAAATATTTATATGATACCTATCTCCCTCAGAGGTATCTAATATTTGAACTGTAAACTCTATGATAATACAAATACAGTAGCTTTTTTCCACAAAAACAACTTGGTGAATCCTAGTGCATCATAAGTATTCAATATATTTTTGTATCATGAACAAAACCACAATCAAGCGATGAAGAAAACTGGAGAGGTAACCCAAAAGGAAGGTGAAAACTACAAAGAATTGCAAATGCTCATAAAAAATATCATAGAATTGGATGTCATATAATTATTTAAACATGAACTTTTTAACCATAATGAAAATGAAAAAATAAAATAAAGATATTTCCGATGTGTATGCGAAGTTTTGAATCTGTAGATCTAAGAGACTACATGGTAAGTACGCGCTAAGGGACTGATCAAAAAGCAGGGAAAATCGATGAAAATGTAAAACCAAGGAGACCTGGTTGAAATCTGATGTATTTATTTAGATCAAGGTTAAGGAATTTCCCTAACAAGATGAAAGAACAAATTTACACATATCTACAATGGTGGTAATTTATATTTATAAATAATAATAATGGCAAGATACTTTTCTATACATTAGAAAATTCTAGAAGAGAATAGTTTGAAAAAATAAAGCAGAAAACAAGCTTGTGTGCTTACACTAAAAAGAAAAATAATTATTACAGTGAAATACAACTAAAACCATAAATGAAAGTAGAAAATAACTGAAAAAAATTAAACACTCACTTTTTTTACACGTGGATCAAATAGATACACAAGTTATATGAAAACATATGGTCAAAGATTAAATATATAGTCAATGCCAATGGGTATTTTATAAAAGTGCTGTCATGGGAAAATATCCAAAGAGGAAATTTACATGACTGTTTCAGTATGTGAGTGTATTATGTGTGCAGGTACATGTATAATTGTGTTGATTAAATTTTTACAACACTTATAACTAAGAGCTGGAATATTGGGTAATTAATACTTTCCTACCGTATTTCAATCACCATCTGAATCTTTTGAAGTGAGTGTGTTTCTCTTTTGCAATCTTAAAAGCAAACGACTATTTTCATGTTTTAAATGAATAGCAAAACAGTGAGATTCATACATATATTTTTAAAGCATTTTCCAAATAAAGTCAATTTGCTTTATATAGACAAGATTAAATCTGCTGTCAACAAAAGCAAGGGTAGAACTTTAAATTTTCATTTTTTCCCACTAAACCTGATAATGAATATTTTATATTTACATGGAGTGAAGCAATACAATATTAAAATAAAAATTAAAGTCTCAAAGTATTAAGAGAATATTTTTTTTTTTCATTTTGGAAAATCTCTACATCGAAAATATCCACATGGAATAGAATTTTTAAGTTTTATTTTTATTATACTCATTAATTTTTTAGGTAAAAATAATAGAAAGTCTTACAACCGTTGAGAAAACACATTTACTAATTTTAGATTATTGATAGTCTTGTAAAGATCATTTGCTTATATAGTTTTTTTTAGAAAAACTTAAAAGAATGCATTATTGAATAGCCATTTTTAAACTCTTGTTTCATCATAGCTTTAAGATAAAAAACAATTTAATAAAAGAAAGAAACTTTCAATTTTTTATGCAAGGAGTTTCCAGACTTTTCTTTGATGTACGAGTGTTTGTGTGTTTGAGTGTGTGTATATGTGTGTGTCTGTTTGTGTGATATGAATGCAAGCAAAAATATATTTTAAGGTCCTATGTTTTTTTTGAGTAGAGGGAAATTTGGATCCCACTTGATTCTTCCATTATGTTACCTGAAGAGTATAGAATGTAACTGAGCTATAACCAATTTAATATTACAGGTATTCTATTGTAGCTGACTTAGATAATAAGTGTATAAATAGTAATGTAATGAAGAATAGATATTTTTCATATCTAAAATTAAGATAAATCAATATTAAGGAATTAAAATATCCCTTTTGTTCAATAGTATCTAAAATTAGTGACATGCGCCCCAATTATTAATTATAGCGATTATGCCATTAATGATTTCTCAAACATCTGTTCGAATTTCTCTGTAAGATATTTGAGTTCTTTAACAGGAGGTCTTTGAAATTCAGTAGCCATTTGGCCAAGGCCTGCAACTACGTGTGTGTCTGCACGCGCACATATATTTAGGAAATCAAAGGCCTTCATTGAGTTGTTACTTTGTGTGTAAAATTTGATGTCTCTTCAGGTCATCAAAAATGTAAAAGTAGGCCACACATTAAAATATATTAAAAAATAATTAACTATTTTTATTGGCCTCTTTCATAGGTCTGGATTTTTCCAAAGCAGCTAGAAATAGCCAGGAGATGGAATATTTTTGAACATTTCTTCCTCCATGTACTCCCTATCGATCTAGTTCTATTTACTCCAAATCCACCGGTAAGATTTATTTATTACAGTTTTCCTCAAAGCGTTTGGCACTCCATACCAAATATGAGTAGGCAGATCCATCCTGCCTGAAAGATAGTCATGCTCATCATACAAATCTGAGCTCCTACCACCAATCAGACCATGAAATCAACTCACTAAGTAAAAGATCATGCAAGTGTCAAGCTTTACTAATAATTTTAAGGACGCAAGCAATTAAGTAGCACAGGTGAAGCAGAGAAAGGTCTGGGATAACCTGTCTGGTTCTTTAGACACTTCCTTCTTACATCAGACACATGTTCTTTGTGCCAGAGTAACAGTTAAAGATTCTAAGTAAGGTTTGTGTGAAGATCATTTAAGTTATCAAACATGTCCATTTTACAACAAGAAGGCTACAATGCTTGCAACACATTTTTCAGTCCCATGTGTCATCAATTCACAGATTATGGTTTGTTTTCTGTTAGCAATACTAAAACATGGGCATGAAGCTATGACAGGCAAAATGTCAGCCTAGCAAATATCATTAGTCTCTCTACTGGGTGATCCCATTATCAATAGGATTAGACTGGGTCAGCTGCTGTCTTTCCCTTAGGAATACCTCCTTCAAAATCAGGATGTAAACATATCACAGATCTGCTTCTTTAACTTTATTCTTCACTGGTTGAACAACTATGTCTAATTTAGGGTAAAATATTCATCTCACACTTATTCACACATCTTTGTGTCATTCTTTAAAAAGCTTTATGAATACAAAAGGTAATGTTTTGATTTCTATCTACCAAGTCTTTAGGAAATCTTTAATAATGTTTTTCCATATTTCTTCCAATTCTGTATGTTTAAAAGAAAACTCATTTTCACTTCAATGAAAATTCTTCCACTGTGATCTCTTTGATCCATCCCTTGCTTTTCATTATGAAAATTGTTTTCCATTCACTCAAAATCAAAATTACAGGATTATGGAATATATGTTATAGATACACAAAATAAAAGTCTAATAAACTTTTTTAGTTTAACTGGTGAGTACATTCAAAGGTTTTCACAGTTTCAAAAAATTTGACAATTAATTTATAGCTTTAATACATATCTATATGTTGCATTGTATTTACCACCCAGTCAATTCTCCTACACTTGAAACCTATATAATTTTACTAACCAATGTCACTCCAATAAATTTAATAAAGACTAAAAAGAAAAAAATATATACCTTCATTCTATGTGCATTATCTGGAGAACATTTGTAATTTACGATACAGTTGAATTGCTACATATTATTATTGGCATGCTCGTATGATGGTTGATTTCTATAATATTAATTTATTTTTATTAATATTTTTTATATGCAGATACATTTATTTGCTTTTATAGAAAGTACAGATACCATTTAGTATACAGTGTGATGAAATTAATATCTTTCAGGCTTCATTTGGTACTCAACTTATTTGACGTTTCATCTTTTCCCCATGATAATCTGCAGTTTTCTAATTCCAGTTAGATGCTGTTGTAATTGCAACACACAACTCATATTTAAATGTTAATGGAGTGAAATTGCTCACATCCATATTTTAAGAGGTTTGAATAGATGTAGTTCACAGACTCCAGGAAAAAAAAGGAGTTTATGAAAGATAAAAAATAAAACCAATCAGAATATTTCAACTGAAAAATTAAGTATATGGAAACACATCAGTAATGGAAATGTTCAATCTTTATTTTTCTAGTGAATGTCAATTTGTAGAACAATATGCTGTCTGTTTGTAATGAATGTCAAGAAATATCAAAAGAATATGTGAGAAGTTTATACATCTCATTTTTTTCCACTTGCTAGTTTTAATAAATGTATAGAATATCTTTGAATATTAAAAAAAAAATAGTGCAATTTTGATTTGGTGTATTTGCCCTAAATATTGTGACCTACTTTTATGTTTACTGGAAAACATGTAATTTCATAGATCTTAATGTGATACAATCATTTATAATAAGAAATATATATTTGGTCTTTGTCCTGTTTCTGGCACAGAGTTCCTAAAACCCTTGAAAATCCCCACACTAACACTAGAATTGGTACTAGAATCATTTTCCCTAACTAATAAATCATTTTCCATGGGTGCATTATAAAAATTGTGCACTATGACATCTCCTGAAATTATGTTTTCAGTGTGTTAAATTATCATGCACCATGTTATTCTTCAATGAGTTGGACTAAAACAAAACTGACAACACTTATTTTCTTTTTGACCAATTCATCAATTGAAAGAAAAACTTTATAAGCAGTAAAAACCAATTATGTATAATCCTGTATGAATAAAGTTAATGTATTCTATGTAAATGACTACAAAGGAGATGTGAGTGTTTTCTCTAGGTTATATACTGGTTACAAATATAAAGTCCACATTAGGTAAACAAGATTTTACGTTCAATTTTTTTCCAAGCAAGATTAAGTTGTTACAGATTTGCTAAGCTGAGAGTGAATCACATTATGTATGATCAAATTATTGTTTGGATGTAAACATTTAGGATTTGTATGAAAGACAAAGAGTTCCATAAGATTTTCAAAACATGACAGACCAGTTTAAAACAGCATATAGGACCAGATGATTCTAATGCAATTTTATAGTTTTATCTAAGTCTTGATTCTTATAATTTCACATAGTATTTAATGTATAAATTAAGAGTCATGTTACTCAACATTATTTCAACTATACTACTGTAAGTAACCAATGAAGTAACAACATAAAATTTGACACAGATGTTAATTAAAATATACAAGGTGTTATTAAACAGTATGGTGAATGTTTAAATTTTAAAAAAATGTATTACAGTAAAAGACACATTGTCATTAATCCCCTCAAAATACTCCCCCTCACTTCAAACACACATCCCATAGTTCTGGCCACTTTCTGAAGCGGTTATGGAAATCCTCTTTCGTGAGTGTCTTTAGTTGAGCTGTCACGGCTGCCTCGATGTCCTGAATTGATTCAAAATGTTTACCTTTCATGATAATTTTTACTTTGGGAAAGAGCCGAATGTCATACTGCCAGATCCAGTAAATAAAGTGGATGAGGACACACCATAATGTTTTTATTTGACAGAAACTACCATATACCAAAAGCTATGTGTGACATGGAGCGTTGTCATGGTGGAGGATGACTTATGGCAGACTTTAAATCACACCTTCTCTCAACACTAGCTCACAGCCGACTTATTGCACTGAAAAAGTTGAAACTTGCCACACATTAAGGTTGAATGTGCTATTTCCTGTATTGAAGATCCCTGCCTTTCTGTTGGATGGCACTCGGCAGCAGCATTCACTGTATTTTGTGATCACACCGGAAAGGCTAGTGTCACACATTGCTTCTGGTACAGCAGTTTCTGTCAAATGAAAACATTACGGTGTGTCCTCATCCATCTTATTCACCTGATCCGGCATCAGGTGACTTCTGGCTCTCTCCCAAAGTCAAAATGACCATGAATTGACTCAGGACATGGAGGCAGCCACAACAGCACAACTAAAGACACTCACAAAAGAGGACTTCCAGAACTGCTTCAGAAAGGGGCAAGAAAAATAAGATAAGTGTGTTCGAAGTGAGGGGGAGTATTTTGAAGGGAATTAATGGCAATGTGTCTTTTACTCTAATATATATATGTATATATACTAATATATATATTAGTATATATGTATATATGTATATGTACATATGTGTATATATGTATATATATAAACATACACACATATGTGTGTATATATATGTATATATATATATATATTTTAATTTTTTTTTTTAATTTAAACATTCACCATATGTTTTGATCACACCTCATATATCAATCTGTTCTCCTGGGAAACAGAACCAATAGGATCATAGTGCATACATATACAGAGGATGCCAAAAATGTATACAGATTTTAAAATGTATACTGATTTTAAGAAAGGAAAAACTGTATTAAACTGTAATACTCAATATATACTGATAAAAAAAGATGAATACAAGTCGTATGTGTACGTTTATTTGTCAATGCCAATATAAATATATATGACTCATTCCATGGAATTGTCTCACATGAATGTAAAATTTGGCAAGTTAGAAATCCACAGAGCAAGGCACCAGCATGGAAACTCAGCTAGGATTTCAATGTTACAGTCTTGAGGCAGAAATCCTTATTCTCTGTGAAACTTCAGTTTTTTCTCTTAAGGCCTTCGATTGGACCAGGCCCATCCATATTATAGAAGGTAATATGAGCTTCGTAACTTCACCTGATTAAATGTTAGTCACATTTACAAAATACACAAAACAGATGTTGCCTAGAGCAACATGTAGATGAGTGTTTAACTAAACAGCTGGCACAGTAGCTGAGCCAA
The DNA here is from genome assembly GCF_057876585.1 of Rhinolophus sinicus. NCBI lineage: Eukaryota > Metazoa > Chordata > Mammalia > Chiroptera > Rhinolophidae > Rhinolophus > Rhinolophus sinicus. The sequence goes on from NC_142515.1 coordinate 123,689,671, forward strand.
GTCAATGTGTAAAATTACTCATCACAAGATATTTCTACAGATGTTTTGCCTTTGAAATACTGACTGTGCTTCATTCACCCACTCACTTAATTGATCAGAAAACATTGTTTGAGCATTGACTGTATCCCTTCAAGTTCACTAGGAAAGAGGGGTGGGGAAATTTTGAGAGGCACTAAAATAGCATTAGACATTGTCCCAATAATTACATTTTATTCTTAATTTATTTGCAGAGATAGAAAAAGTGATGTAATCTACTATAAAGACTATACAATTAATCACAATAGAAGACCATACAGATTAGTATATGTATTAGTCATTGTTCTCCAGAGTAACAAAACCAGTAGAAGAATATATATATATGATAGATGTGAACTAAACTTACTGTGATAATCATTTCACAATATGTAAGACAAATCTTTATGTTGTACACCCTCAGTTTAAACAATGCTGAATGTCAATTATATCTCAATAAAACTGGAAAAAAAAACCATTCTAGGCATTTTGCTGTCAATATTGGTAACTGTTTTATTTTTTTAGATATCTTTTATTGTCTTTAAGAAAAAAAAATTATATGTGGAGAAGACTTTCTGTTCTCTCACTGCTCACTTTTTTTTTCTCTACCTCATTTAACTATAGAAGTAAATTAAACCTGAAATTATTTAAATAATTGTCTTAAATATGATCAGTGGAGAATATATTGTTCTGTGAAATAAAATGATTTCATTTTGTCATGTCCAAAGCTTATTAGTGTTTAAATATCTAAATAATGAAAGTAGAAATATGGTCTTATTTGGGGAAAAAAGGAATATTAGAAAAATGTCTCAATAAACTTTATTTCCTGATGTGCCTATTAGTTTCTGAGCTCTCTATATTACATAATTGGAATTGACTCTTGGGAAAAAAAAATTTGTGTCCAAAAAATCTTTAATTTGTTGAGACATTCCTTGAAGCTTTGTACATCAATATTGTACCACGTAGTCGCTGTACTTTTAACGTCACTTTCTCTGAACCCTGCTAAGTATGGTTTCTAAATTAAGAGTTTTAAATTGGTAAGAAAACACATTTTCAAGACTACATCAGATCTGTTACTAGAGCTACTTTTGTCACGATATCACTGATGATTATTTGTATGAGACATTAATATCCATGTGAAAGTTATAATTGTAACTTTTAGTAGTGAGGAAAAAATAACAAAAACCTAGACTGAAGGAATTTGTAATCCAGGTATGATAGTGTTAAAAAACAGAATAGCCTTGAATAGATTTAAGTTTAGAATCAACGATAATTGCTTTGTAAAATTTGCAGTTAGAACTAAAACCTAACATTTGTAATAATTGCATATCTCAAAACTATTAGTCAATTTAAAATGTATTCCATTCTTCCAAATTCAAAAAATATCAACTGTCTGGTTGCTTTTATTTCTATGTTATTATATGCATTTGATTTTTTTTTTTTTTTTTTTTTATTAAATGAATATTTGACTTTTAAAAGAGCTTTTACATTGCTTTAAGACAAAGTTTGGCAAAATACTTTTTTTTTTTTTCCTGTAGTCATGTCACTACTCTCACATAATTAGTGACCTTTGATTTTATCATACCTCTTTGAATATTTTCTGTATTTCATATCTTCAAACTCATCAGTACTGCTTAACATGGACATAATAGGCGAGTCTCAGCACGTTGGGAGGCCTCCAGGGGACATTTTCTTCCATTGCATTATGCACCATAGTGCGTTCTTTACTGTGCATTCGCATGAAATGGGCCTGATAATTCTAGTTGGTTATAACATTTTATTCCTGCAGCGAAGTTAGAGCCTTGCTGTGATAAGAAGTAGCATATGCTTTCTACTCTCAACTGTGAAGGATGATTCCATACATGATGATGAAGATGCATCATTAACACACTGCTAAAGTAGCTTAACTGCATTTTTAAGGAAATTCAGAATACTGCAACTTTCTTTGAAAATTAAGGTTCAACTTATACTTGAAACATTTTACATATATTTTAGAAAACACGTTGTTCTTTATGATTTTAAATTATAGCTAGTTACTTTAATCATGACATTTATTTATAATAGTGCCTGTATTTATAATAATGATCTTAAATAAATTATTAGAAGAATAAACATCTGTTTTCATTTTTGTCTTTATATTTTATGTAGTTAAGAATATTGCCTATGCTTTGCATAAAGTTCTCTAGTGAAGATAAATGCTCTATTATTTGAAAATCTGTAACACTGACTCATTAATATGACTAAGTTTTTAAGTATCTTCATTTAGCATTTTTATGTGTTTGAGAAACAAATACTTGAATAAATATAAGACACATACAACCTGCAGTGTTAATGCAATTTAATTATGTTGACTTTTATATTTATTAATAATCTATTTTGTGCAAATGTCTATAGTATTAGTTTCCTCCAGGAGATAAAAAAGTAAATTGAAAAGGAAAAATAAATTCCATTGCTTCCCTCTTTGCCAATATGAAGTAAACTAATAAATGGGGGGGGGGAGGAATATACAAATGACTTGTGTAAGGTCGATATTTTGGTGATATTGTATATTTTCTTCTACTTACAATTGCTTTTAAAGTCTTATAGACGTTTTTAAAATGTTTAACATAGGGCTTTTTTATCATTGTTGCTTTGTCTTCATTTTTAATCACTGTTGCAAGATACAGAGATAGTTAAATGGTCCCAAGAAACACATTACTTAGAAATTAAGAATAGAAAATTATATTTTCTAGGAAAGAAAAGTTGGTATGTGTGAGTTGATACATGAGATACTATTTATCTTACTGGTCTGTCTCTGCTTCTTCTGTGTTTCCAGCTGTTCTACCTTTTAAATCTCCAAAATATTCAGGGCAGTTCTTAATGTTTTTATCTCTCTATGCCAACCACAGCTTTGGTAAATGGATTGTGTGATTCAGTCTATAGTTTACCAGATGCATTTATTGTTTTGGCAAATGGATCTTTTTAAAAACTAGTCGGTTGGTTTAAGTAGAAGTGAGTGAGCACTGTACTAATAAAAAGGTAAATGCACAATGTCCCTCATATAGAGAAACAGTCCTGCACATAAATGCATAAGTTCAAGAAGAATAAAAGGGTGCGGAGGAAAGCAAGAACGTGTCATCACTTATCTGTCAATAATAATAGTTTTCGTCTATTGATGGATGTTATATTTTCTAAAAAAGAATACTATCTGCTGTCTTCTCTCTCATATATATCAGTTTAGGTTTAGATTTCTTTCATTCCATTATCTAAGGAAGGCAATTTCCATAATACAAATTATGGAGCTATAATGTTATCAAAACTAAACCTTGGAAATCTCTCAATAAATACGATTATGAATTACTTGTTTTATTTAACTTAGTCATGATCCACCCCATTCTAAGATTCAGTTAATTCACATGAATTTCAATGTATGAAGATCTGACATTGGCAATGGTTTATAAAAATAATAATAATAGACCTATATGAATTCTCATCGCTTGTGCTGGAAGTCATTTTATAGGTCAATAGAGAGATTTATGGACTATAAACAGAATCTCTTGTCGTTTTGGTGTCCCTCTTCAAGGACACATGTTCTTTAATCTAAGAAACTATTCTGTCTGGCTCTTTGACACATATTTCCATAAATTTTATTTTATTCTCCTTTCCTTCTGCTTTATCCTTGGAATGGAAAAAAAATGCATTTGAGAAGCTGGAAGACATTTAGTAACACTCACTTATCCCTGTTTCTTCCCCCTTACACACACACACATACACATACTCGCACACAAAAACAAACACATAGACCAATCCTGAAATTATAAGACTACTAATACAATTACTTCTTTTCTATAAAATAAATAGCATTTGAATAAAAGCCATGGTCCCAATTAGCAAAAATACATGATTGAAATTATATATATAATTTATGGCTTATATATATGATCTATGTATGGCATTAGAAATATATATATAATAATTGCTTTTCAAACACGAACCATTACTCATTAGGTAACCTGTATTTCATATAATCTTGCTTGGCTAATGTAAAACTAAAAAGATTTCTAATGATGGGCTTGTTACCATCACATACATTTCTCCAACACTTTGGTATGTTGATAGCTGAACAGCTCTGCTGCTGTGCAACTGAACCAGTGCTCTCCAGAGGTGAAAAGGTTTTCTGAAAATTCCACTTCTCTGTCACATACTAGCCTCTTCATATTAGCTAACCAATTATGTTATTTGTTTATCTCTGAAACTGATACTTCATCCCCTCTCAATGCTCCCTAACAATTGTAATAACAACAAACAAATGGATGAACAAACTCAGAATAACATTTCCTGAATCTTAACTAAGGTAGGGAATTAGAATTATATATTCATGTCTGCATGTGCTTATCTCAGATGTTTTACTTATTACCACAAAACATTTAATTTTGTTTTATTCCCAATTATACAAAAATGTCCACTAATACTGAATCATAGATAAAAAATGTTTAATTATCCCAGCTTTCATCAGATTTTACAAGCACCACATCTCCTATTATTTGAAGCTCTACACCTTCTTCTCCACGAAATTATTTTTAATGGCTGATCACATTACATTTTTGCTCTTAGAAAAAGATTTAGAAGAAAACAGTGAGGTAACTCTCAAACTGTATTCATTTCTAAGCCCTGCTGTTAATGCATTTTGTTAAAGGGCAGGTTGAAAATGTGAACCCAATATATTAAATGCAAAAAAAAAAAAAAAAAAAAAAAAAAATCCCTACTCATTTGACAAAATCATTCATGTGAAAAACGTATAAGCAAATGATACCAGGTAAACCACTTACTCAGAAGGAAAAGCTATCACTAATGCTTCACCTATCATCTTGCTTAAAGTTTCTGCCTTCAAATATATACTTATATTTTTCTCTAATAACGGAGTGTCTCTTAACACAAGAAAATGTGCCTAGTTTAATGCTGGAGTAGGAAGAGAGACTGTTGACTCATGAATTTGAGAATACCACAGAACCTTTTAACTCAAACAGCAATTACCTTTATCCAGCCTCACCCCTGACCTCAATCTTGCCCACTCTGGGCCAGTGTACTGGAGTCAGTGTTCTGCATGGCAGGAGAATCAAGAATTGAAAGCTTTGTTGTATTTCTGGAAATCAGAGGTTATAGGGAGTTCTATTTGCTGTAAGCAATCAATCTGTGGGAATAGCTATTAAAAATGAAATACTATTGAGATCACTGAGTTGAAGGAAACCTTAAATTATTTTACAAGGCTCTATTTTCATATTTTCTATTGTTTTGTGATTCCCCCCCGCCCCCCTACTAAATTCATTGTAGCACATTCTGGTAAAATTTGACTCTATTTTACAGGTATTGTTTTTTAATAGATCACATAATTTTTCTCACCTTCATACTTTTCATCACATACCTAAAAGAGCACATATGTACACACTTGATTATAATCCTTTTAGTACATATTTATCGAGTACCAACTATATGTCAGACATTGTAGCTGATTCTAGTGACAATGATGACTTTTAGTTAGGGTCAGAAAGAATACCACAGTTATAGATGAACAGGAGTCCTTGAACTCATTCTGCTGGAACACTTCATTTTATCATCAGGAAAGCCCCTTTCTCACTGAAGGGGCTTCTTACAGGAGAAATTGATTATTTATCCTGTGCTTAGGATGTGATGTTTCACTGGCCTTGCATTTGCACCTAGCCGTTGACTAGAGATTTTAGTAGTGATCATTATACACAATCCTCTCCTCATCCTCATTTTTTTAAAGAAATCATTAGAAAATTTGCAATACCTCAAATAAATTTTATATCTTAGTAGTCAGGTTGAAAATTATGTGCTTACATTTTGGTTTGTTTTTCAGAAAATCAGTCTAAAATAGGAAAGTTCATCTGCTCTCCTGTTCCAACAATCAACTGTGATGAAGGAAGTTTTTCGATAGTGGATAAGAGGGAAAGGTAATTAAAAACAAACAAACAACAACAACAACAAAAAAGCACATTTACCTGGTAGGATAACAGGAAAAAGAAAAATACAGACTTATATCTCTGATGAATACAGAGGCAAAAATCCTAAGCAGAATTCTAGCAAATTCTATACAGCGATGCATTAAAAAGATTATACAGCATGATCAAGTGGGATTCACCCCAGGGGCACAAGGATGATTCAACATATGCAAATCAGTTAATGTGGTATACCACATAAACAAAATTGAGGATAAAAAAATCATATGACTATATCAATAGACATAGAAAAAGCATTTGACAAGACGCAACCTCAATTTATGATTAAAACTTTTAATAAAATGGGTTTAGAAGGAAAATACCTTAACATAGTAAAGGCCATGTATGACAAACCCTCAGCTAATAGCATAATTAACAGTGAAAAACTGAAGCCCTTTGCTCTGCGTTCAGGAACACAACAGGGCTGTCCCTTATCACCTCTGCTTTTCAACATAGTGTTGGAAGTCCTAGCCAGAGCAATCAGGCAAGATAAAAAAAATAAAATACATTCAAGTTGGGAATGAAGAAGTTAAATTGTCACTTTTTGCAGACGACATGATTCTTTACATAGAAAATCCTAAAGACTCCACCGAAAAGCTATTAGAAACAAAAAATAAATACAATAAAGTTGCAGACTACACAATCAATGTACAAAAATGCATGTCATTCCTATATACTAACAATGAAGTTTCAGAGAAAGAAATGAAAAAAAAAAAATTTTACAATTGTGAGAAGAAGGAGGAGGGGGAGGAGAAATAATCTAGGAATAAACTTAATGAAGTATTTGAAAGACCTATACACTGAAAACTATTAGAGATTAAAAAAAAAAAAATTGAAGAAGATACAAACAAATGGAAAAACATCCCATGTTCATGGATTGGAAGAATCAACATAGTTAAAATGGCCATGTTACGCAAAGCAATATACAGATTTAATGCAATCCCCATCAAAATCCCAATGGCATTTTATAAAGAAATAGAACAAAAAATGTTCATATATATATGGAATCACAAAAGACCTTGAAAAGCCAAAGCAATCCTAAGAAAAAAGAATGAGTCTGGAGGTATACATAAAACCTGAAAAAAATAAACTGCATAGAAAACATAGGTACTAAACTTATAGACCTTGAGTTCAAATAATATTTTATGAATTTGACTTCAAAGGCACGGGAAGTAAAAGCTAAAATAAATGAATTGGACTATATCAAACTAAAAACTTCTGCACAGTAAAAGAAACCATTGACAAAACAAAGAGGCAATCAACTGAATGGGAGATGTTTGCAAGCAATGCCTCTGATATGGGGCTAATATCCAAAATATATAAGAAACTCCTACAACTCAACAACAACATCAACAAATACTCCAATTAAAAAATGGGCAGAGAATATGAACAGAAACTTTTCCAAAGAAGACATACAAATGGCCAACAGATATACAAAAAAATGCTCAACTTCACTACCTGTTAGGAAAATACAAGTAAAAACCACAATGAGATATCACCTCACACCAGTTAGAATGGCTATCATCAACAAGACACATAATAGCAAGTGTTGGAGAGGTTGTAGAGAAAAAGGAACGCTCATACACTGTTGGTGGGAATGCAGATTGGTGCAGCCGCTATGGAAGGCAGTGTGGAGGTTTCTCAAAAAATTGCTAATAGAATTACCATATGACCCACAAATCCCTCTCTTGGGTATCTACTAAACAAATCTGAAAACATTTATCCATAAAGATATAGGTACTCTGATGTCCATTGAAACTTATTTATGGTGGCCAAGTCATGGAAACAACCAAAGTGTTCTTCAACAGCTGATTGGATAAAGAAGATGATGGAATACTATTCTGCCATAAGAAAAGATGAAATAGTGCCATTTGTGACAATATGGATGTATATTGAGATTATTATGCTAAGCAAATTAAGTCAGACAGAAAAAGTCGAGAACCACATGGCTTCACTGATATGTAGGACATAAAACTGAAAGCAACAAAGGGACAAACAAGTAAACAAACAATAACTCATAGACACAGACAACAATTTAGTGGTTACCAGAGGGTAAGGGAGAAGAAGGTGATAGAAGAAGGTAAAAAGGGTCAAATACATGGTGATGGAAGAACTGGCTCTGGGTGATGAGCACACAATGTGATATACAGATGATGTATTATAGAACTGTACAGTTGAAAACTATGTAATTTTACTAACCATTGTCACCCCAATAAATTTAATTTTAAATAAAGAAAGAAAAATGCTGATGAAAATATATATGGTCCCAAATATTACATAAATTATTTGTCTCTTCCCACTAATTCTATCTTTGTCTCAATAGCACAACCCCCTCCAGAAATAAAACAAAACATTAAATCTAATATAAATATATGAGAGATTAGAGAACAGACTTAAATAATTCCTCTCTGTCTTGATTGGCCCTATCTATTTCACATAGTATTTCAAATTGATACTATTTTGATTTTTGACACTGCATGCTAAATATACAAAATATATAATGAGTATGTAAAATTAATACTCCCATTATTTCTCATATGTGGACAGGCTTAAATTTAACAAGTGTTTGCTTTGTTTTGTTTTGTGATATGTACACTAGCTGCAGGGCACTTTTCAACACCTCTAAAGGTGGCAACTATTTCCTAAACTTATAAACATATTTTAAAAGAACTATGTTTCCTGGAAATGAATGGCAGTTACTAGAATAAGGAATAAAATTTCTATGTTTAAAAATATTTACTCTATTTCAGATACTTTATTACAAATGTACCTATGCTATCTCAAATAATAGGCATCTATTAGAAAATTTTACTCCTATTTTATTAATGAATTAAATAAATATATGAAAAATTGATTATCCCTGCAATAAAAATGAAGTTACCTTAATATTAGAACTAGATCTGTGCTTCCTCACAGATGTATAAATATTTGACCACATACTACACTGTACTTCAGGTCAGAAAATATTGTTTCTACCACATTAAAAATGTAGGTGTAACAGTCATTCTTAACCTGCAAAAACTCATCCATATAATTTTAAGGATAACAAAATAATTCAGAAAAAAAACTTAAAAATGAATGAAAATACGAGGTCTCACAATTAAGTTTGCAAACTTGTTGTAACAATGTTGCTAAACTTTTTTTATATCAGAGGGATTATTCATTATGAATTTGTACCAACTGAACAGTTAACCAAGTGTACTATTTGGAAGTGCTCAAAAGGTTGTGTGAAAAATTTAGATGACCTAAACTTTTCACCAGCAATTCATGGCTCTTGCATCACGACAATGCAGTTCACACAGCACTGTCTGTGAGGGAGTTTTTAGCCAGAAAACAAATAATTGTGGTGGAGCACCCTCCCCACTCACGTGATCTGGCCCCCAGTGACTTCTTTTTTTACCTGAAGATAAAGGAAATATTGAAGGGAAGACATTTTGATGATATTCAGGACATCAAGGGTAATACGAAAACAGCTCTGATGGCCATTCCAGAAAAAGAGGCCCAAAATTGCTTTGACATTGGCCTTGGTGCATAGCTTCCCAAGTGGAGTACTTCACAGGTGACCACAGTGATTTTCAGCAAAGAGGCACTTTCTCTAGGATGAGTTCGTGAACTTACTTCTCAGACCTTGCATATCAAAGTGTGTCTTGTCCATGAAGAAAATATTAATATTTTGGGTTTTCAAGAACACAAATTGATTCTGATTCCTGATATAATGGACTAAAAACTAATGGGTATGAGATCTACTATAAAACAAATGAATAAATATTCAGATAATGCAAAAGTCCTACGTAGAAAGTGCACAGAGCAAAAAGACTGATGGGGACATGGACACACTCTGAGGAGGGATGGGGAAGCAAAGGAGTCCCTGCTTGTCTCTGTGGTGTCAGTCTGGACCTTGGAGACGTTCCTGTGGTGTGTACATACCTGTGGAGTACACATGAAGAAGCCTAGTCTGTCTCACCTGGGAAACGGGAAAAAGATACTGCGTAAGTATGAATTTTAACAGATAAGAATAATTACAGAAGGGAAACACAAAAGGAGGGTTTCTGATCCACGCCTCCCCACATTTGGACTGCACCTTGAACCATGGGTAAAACAGATTCATATCAGCCCAGCTAAAGGACCTGGACCTCATCTGAGACTGGAGGTGCCGTCCAAGAAACAGTCTGTGATTCAAGCCCAGCCAACTGCTTCTTGCTAAAATTAAGAAAAAATTACTGACGGAGGAAAATAATAGGACCCAGAATCCCTACAACTTCACCTTTTGGATATCAAGGATACAATCAAAATGAACTGAAATATGAAGAAACAAAGCATCTGACACATTCTCAAGAGCAGAGAATGCTAATTGAGTCCAAAATTGAGATAAACAAGATAGGGATACTGCCAGGCAAACATCTGAAAGCAGATGTAACTATCCAGAATTGATCATGGTTTCAGTGAATACAAGTCTCGCTGAAGAACTTTCAAATCTCATCAGAGAAATGGAAACAACAAAAGGGAGCCAAGAGGACATCCCTGGAATTATGTGTATATATATATATAATTATTTTTTTTAATAAAATAGCAAACAAACTAAAAGCTGGGATAGAATAAAAGATCAATGCCACAGCTAGGCTGTTATTCTTGCAGGAAACCCGGTTTAGGTCACATAACAATAGAATGCAAATGAAATGGTGTTTCAGCTCTGGAACAGTGCAAAGTAGTCAGACAGGATCATGCTCAGTGATCTTCTGTCAAAAGAAAGCTAACATCAAAGTTTTATCTTGCTAATTTGAGTTGTGAAGATATTGAATAAAGTAGGAGTGCTCCTAGAAAGGGTAAAACATGTTATTGAACAAGATTAAAGGGATAAGATGATGAACCAGTTCAGTTCTCTCATTAGTTATGTTTTAAAATTCAAGACTGAATATATACATATGAAGAATGTGCTCTTCTGAAAAATCAGGTAGCATTTCAATATCAGAAATCAAGGGTGAGACTGAATCAACTCATGCATGCTGGGCATGCTTTAAAAATAAAACAAAAAAGGATATGAGTATATAGTGTATGAGAGTTCAGAAGATGAGTGATTCTTATTGAGTGAAATGGAATGGGCTTTTAAGGGGCTGGAAGATCTGCTAAACTGTTTTAGAAGATAAAATTAGTGTCTTCCTTGAAGACTAGTACTTAGCAATATAGCTATTAAATATAGATGAATATATTTACCTTTTCCATGTTTTGAAAATGATAATTCTAGTTTTGCTATTACCACCAATTGTATAATACCATATGTGGAGGTATATTTCAAAGTACACTTATAAGTATATCCAAAGTGTAATTCCCCAGCCATCCTTGATTTAAAGATTACTGAATTTTTAATTCCATAGTATGCAGAAATAAAATTTTCTTTGATTTCTCAGTGCTGTCGCAAAAGGCCTAGCTTTCTGAGACTTCATATACCATGAGGATTGTATTTGTAGCCATTTGTCTAGTTAATTACACAGATGATTTGAGGTGTAATAAAGGTGTAATAAAATCCCTTGCCTCCCTGGGAAAGCCAAAGGGTTACAGCTTAGACTTGGTCTCAAAATTAAGCTCTAGCAAGTTTGGGAGACCAGAGAGCCAGCTCCCTAGGTATTTACATGTCAAAGGGATGAAGTACAGGAACTTTGAGATATCCCTGAAAGAGGAGACTTAGACTCTTGGCTCTTGCAGGGATTTCATACAGCAAAACATGACTCAGACCATTTATGTCTCCAAGGGGACCCACTTCCCTCCCCTTCCTAAGCAAAGAAAAATAATTTTTCCTCAACCCTCACCTACGGAATACTTAAAAATTCAGGTAGGATATTTGGCACGGACGTTTTTGCATTACCCAGGAGTAAACCCTGGGACAAGAGGCACCATCATACTTATTTACTGTGATGTAATTAATAAGAAATTAATCTGTGACCCAGGACATCTCCTGTGCACATTCAAATTAACGTAGATAAAATTAATAAAGATGTGTATTAGACCGACACATAAATACTGTCAAAATGCCCACCAGTAAAATGATACCAAATTAACTTCTTACCACAATAACAGGAGAGCAGACTGTACAAACAGAGTATATTAAGTATTAAATATCTCTGGGTCTAGGATTTCTCTATATCTTTTCTCAGTTTGGTCTGACTATGCTTCTTTTCTTTTTCCCTTTCCATTTTTTAGTATTTACTCCTTTCAAAGAAATTGTGTGTGCATGTATGTGTGTGTTTGTACTTATTCAGCATTTTTAATTTTTTTTTTTTCCCCCAGAAGAGAGGATTAGAATAACCTAGTCCCTCATATGAATAAGAAGAAATAGAAGCCAGGAGTGTTTTCAATGTTGACTCTCAAAAGACTGTAAGAAAATTGTGAGTTGCTATGGAGACACAGGCAAAAACAGGGAGGTACTTGACGTTGTTCAAGCCACATCAAGAAGTAGGAATAGGCATACTAAGGAGAAGAGCACGTACAATGGGGGCAAGAAAACTAGAACTTTTAAAGAGGGTATGATCAATAGAATGGAACAAGACAGTGGGTTCATGAAAGGAATAATATATATGCTAAGTGTTCAGCCAAGAGAATGGGGTGGCATAGTATAAACAAAGGGCAGAATTATGAGGAGATGTGAACAATTTCAGATTGTAAAAATATTTCATTATTTTCTCAATTACCTAATTTGTTTGGCAGACATTTATTACATTATTATTCTGTTTCAGGTTGTAAAGAAAAATAAGATAGATTTCCTAGCCTCGAAGGGCTTACATCTGACAGATAAAAGTAGGTAAATGCATGTCTGAATAGGCATTTCTGTGGGAAACGTCTGTACATAATACAGGAGAGAAGGTTCCTACTCAGACTTTCTGGTGCTGGTGTTTGAGCTTAGAAGTTACAAGGTAAGTTTACGGAGCAGCTAGGGAATCTAAAATTGGAACCATGGAAAGTGTGAAAGGCTAAATAAGTCTTATAAATTTAGTTTTAGAACTTCATTGAAGACCTTTAAAAGAGTTGTTTCTGAATGTAAGTTGGGGAATAAGACAGATTCAGATAAGATACTGAAATAGAGAGTGGGGATAAAAGGGGCTAAGCAAGCGTTCTACGTTCTACGGCTGTCAAGTTACATCGTGTTCCCTACCTGATACAAATGTGACTGATTTTTGACTGACTGACTCATCTAACCCCTAATCAGTTAAGCGTATAGACTTAGGCTATGCATGTATACATCTCTGGAATTCTGTTTATGAGTCATCAAATAGTGTAAAATGCCTTTTTTTTTTTTTTTTTTTTTTACATCACAAGATGGCATGTCTTCTTAGTATCCTCCTGCATTCAGTAAGAGAAGACACAGACTGTGTTAAGAATATATTGGAACATAAATATTTATATCTGATGTTATCCTAATGTACACAACGCAATTAAAATATTCATGCCATCTTATATATAATTTATTTAATGAAGATCAGCATAAAATCCACTGGAAAAACCACCTAAGGCACTGTCAAAATACCAGGATGGGAGCACTGGCATGGTAACGTCTTGCAGTTTGGTGTCAAACCATGACTTTGAGTCCTGAGCTTACCATCCATTTGCTTCATGACTTTGGATATATGTCCTCTATCATTGTTTTCTTTGTGTATTTGGAATAGGGCAATACAAGTTTACTTCTTGACGTAGACATAAGGATGCTTTTGCTACCCTCTTTTATATTCGGGGAGTTCCGCTTTGTTTCCTTTAGAAAACCACATCTTGCTTTGCCTGTTTATGCTAAAAAACTAGCATTTTTTAACCATGTGCCTCATCACGTTCCAGGTACACAAAACCAAACCATATTTCCATTTGCAATGTTTTGACTATTTTCATGGAGGTTGGCTTAAAACTTTCCTTGATAAAGGCTTGTAATTTAACTAAATATATCTTTTCCAGTCAGTCACTTCCAAGTAAACTGTAAGTGAAAAACAAAATGCCTAAGGAAAGACCACAGTCTTTCCCTTAGAGTATTTTAATTATTTGACTTATATTTCACAGTTTTCTACTATATAACACCAGGAGATATTATATACCTCTCACTCCCTATTAGCACAGCTAACAATTTTTCCAGCATAATTTAGCAAATCCTTTTACACAGCTCCTCCCTCCCCTCCCCCTGCCTGATGTACTAGGGAAAAAAAAGGGTTTTGGTTTTCAGAAGTTTTTAGAAGTCTAAAGTTTGGATGAGAGGTATTGAACATGTTATCACAACAAAGTATAACTTAGAAAATACTTTACAGATTGTTATATTTCAGAAAAAGGGAAAACATCTTGCATATTGATAACAGAATATGGGAAGAATCAAAAGCAACATAACCTGTTTAGTACAAGAAACTGGGGAAAATATTGATGTTCGAGGTTAGGTTTCAAGTTGGACAATATACTCTGATGATCATATGGAAGGAGATCCCAGTGAAATGTTTTCCCAAGTTGTGTTGATGAATGGATTATTTTTTCTATACTGTTATCTCACACTCTTTCCTAATGTGGATTTGAAAGGATTTGAAAACAATTTAATTCCACTTCTGTGGAAAAATTAGAAACCCACACATGTATTGTGTAATCTCATAATGATTTCTCAGCAATGCCTCTTCTCATTAAGTAGTAGAGATTACTGGAATATTTAATAAATATTAAAGATATAAGTCACCTCAATAAATTTCTAATTATATCAACAAAAATAAGAGTTTAAAATGCCTTAAATACAAGAGTTTAGTTTACCTTCTGCCACCTCCCTTTGGTAGATACTCAGGAAAGGGCTATTGGTACATTTAATTTAGTCATTAAGTCACTTGAAAATCACAGGCAATATTAATTTCTATGCCAAAATTGCAAGAAGTTTTTCCCCCCTCAGATTTAGTACCTTGATTTATAATTATTCTGAATGTATCAAAAAATGCTATTTTAAAGTACATTCAGATACATTTAAATTTGTAAAAATAATTTCATCTGCAATATGTTTTTAGCATAATTTGAAAACAAAAGGAGGTTATTAATAAACTGACCATCAAATTAATGATTACTTCAGCACTGGGAAGTTTACAGAGTCAATATGCATATAAAACACTCATGATTGTTGTAATTAACTTTTAAACTGTGTCTTTTTATCTGTGTTTCTTGGTATGGTGCCTGACATACATTGGACACTCAAAACATGCTGAATGAAAAAATATCGATTGCAACCTGCAGACTAGCAGATTATAGACTATATGTTGGTTTTAAGAATCTGAACTTAAAGAGTAGACATGTATAATTACTGTAAAAAGGCTAATTTGGATGAGTTTTAGGTATTATTAACAACTCATCCCTTTTGGAGAATTTAATCTGATTTTGTGAAGCAGCTTTTTTTTCAATCATAGCTTAAGTCCCTGTAAAAATGTTAAATATGGGAGATGTAATAGCTCAAAAGTTCAAAGACATCTGGAAATAGATCTCTTTTATTTAAATATAAAAGACAGAATTATTTAGTAATCTCTTTCAAAACACACACTAATGCTATAGCTGTGAAAGGTCTATTTACTAAGCTAGTATTGTTTTTTATTGGTTTCCAAATAAGCTTGCAAATAAGGTAAAATCAATTAAAGTTAATAGAAATTTGAAGTGAGAAAAATAGGGAAGATAGAAATACAAATCTTACAATGAAATAGCGGTTAAAAATGCAGTAAGTTTTTCTTCTTAAAGAGGATGTAAATGACACCCAATTTCTTCTTCAAATTATTTAAGATCCGAGAGGGAATATGTTACTGTGCAGAGTGCTGACTAGTCTTTCATTCTCTAAATGTGATTGGCACTTTCATTTGACCTTCTAAACAGCTGAAGTCAACAGACCTGCAGCAGATTTTATTGTTTCTATCAAAAGTTTTCATGCACTGTTTTTGTTATTATGCACTTTTGACTTTGTAGTACTGAGACTTCCTAGCCTCACTGAAGGATGTCTTTATAGTTTTAGATGGGCACACACCTCTGCAAGTATAGCTGAGCCTATAATAATAGAAAAAAAAAATCAAGGTAGCTGACCAGGCCATGGAAAAATTGGGAAAGCAATAAAAGCTTAGCTATAGTTACAGTTATAGCAATACATAATTAGGAAACACATTTTAAATTCTCCTCTATGGCTTGTGAACCATTACAATAAACAATGTTCATCACATATGGAAAATGTGCATTTTTCCATTTGATTTTTAAATACATGAAATATAAATATGAATTTTAATGCTCTCAAGCTATATAAATACTTCAGTTGATGAAGCTATTTACAGTCTAAGAACTACCCCTTATGATGTCTGTGAGAAGCGCATCAAATAAGTACATAATTTTTTAAGAATAAAAATTGAATCAAGTTAATGATCTGGGATTGAATTTTGTACATCAAGTAAGTGTGTAGTCACCTATCTAAAGTAAAACAAGGTTTTGTAACTAAGTGTTTTAAGGAATGTTATCCCCAGGGTTTATATTGACTGTAAATTTCCCCATATGCCTTTGGCATCTTGAAAAATAATGAGAAAAGAGGGAAAGAGGCAGAACTGAAAAAAAGGGAGAGAAAATTTAATAACTGGAGTCATTAATCTCAGACTCATCTTCTTTTGGGGGTTAAGAATGATGAACTCTACATGTTATTTGTTTCTTTATTCATGGATCTTCCTTTCTGAGAACGTATTGTCTCTATACAGCCCATAATCACAATCTGGAATTTTGTGTATCAAGAATGTGCATATTACAATTGTAAGTTATAGATTACAATCATTATAATAGATGGTATTAATGTGATATTACACATGTAATAGAAATATAGATCTATGGTGCTAATTCAATGATCAAACATGAAAACTACTTTCATTATGTCACAATCTCATTTTGTATATTAGCAAATAAATAAGACAGCACAAACACCTCCGTTGGACTGTAAGACACATTTCCCTTGAGTTCCAGAATGCAGACAATCACACAGCCCAATGACTATCTAGAAAGCTCAAGACCGCTTGCAATCATGGGCAAGACTTTTCAGGGTGTCCACACAGTGCCCCAAGTTATTGCACCTCCCTCGATGCTCTACCTCCGCAAAATTCTTCTCTACTAATCATTTTCTCTTTTAAGACTCTCCTCAGAGGCTCATATTCTTTACTATTTACTGTGCCTTTATTTCTATTTCATTAATTCCTGTGGTCGGTTGACTGTCCTTCGTTACCAAAAAGAGATTCGGTGCTGTTGCATCAACCCTGTTCCTCCTATTTGATTTAACTCTGAAAAATTTGCTTGAAACAGGTGGTAGTCAAATATACGACTGTTTATTTCCAAAAATAGGTCAGAACTCCCTTTGACATTTAAAATAAGAACTGCAATTGAAATACCTACAAGTCCCCAGATTTACACATTTTTCATCATAGTTTGCATTTTGGAAACATCAATCCTCAGCCATTGGTTCTGTGACTTGATAAATTATTTCTCATCCTTGATTTCAATCTCAGGGGCCTTGGTTTTCTCCATATGAAAAATGTCAAATTAGCAGATATCTAAGCCTCTTCCTGATCTATCATTCTTTGACTCATGGTGCTTCTACGTTATTACTTCTATACTCAGGGGCTTTTAGAGCTCCTATTTATTTATTTATTTATTTATTTATTTATTTATTTATTTTTATTTATTTAAAAGGCCATTAGCATGATTCTGAACCCTGCAATCTTGTATCATTTCCCATGTCATTATACTTTTCTTGGACTCACTTACATATTGAGTAATGGGGTTTTGAATATATATTTTAGCTTCAATTTTATTAAACAAACCCTTACCACTCTAGCTTTTGCAGTTAAAGATTGTTATTATACTATTTCCCATTTTTAGATTCCAATAAACAATGTTTTTTTGTGTGTCTTTTCTTTCCGGTTTTTGTTGTTGTTTATTTCTTTTGCCAGCATCTATCATACCATCATCCTAAATATAATCCTGTCAGTTAAATGGTTTGTTTAAAGATCACTTCCTTTTGTATGATTACTGAATAGAAATACCCCCATTTTTTTCCTAAAATTACCATAAATATAGCATCTAGAACTGTATAAATTATAAAAACGTCGTATATTTTTACTTGCAAGAGTTAAATTCTATCTCATTTCAACTAAACTAAGTTAGATTGCTGTGGGTGAATATTCATCTTAATTTATTCTGAATGAGCACACATGGTATTCTGGTTCAGAGACAAATTTACTGTTTATTACCTCACAGTAAATAATAAGTGTGTTGGCACCCTTTATCCTCATTCTTATGCCTGGCATGAGATGACCAGAAATGATAGCATTTGTTTTTCTATAAAAGTAGCCAGGCACTCCACAGACATGGGGCCAGAAAAACATGCGGTCCTCTACTTAGGGAGGAAGGAGGTAGCTGTCCCTTGCCGCACCTGAAAGGGTCTCCTTGGAAAAGTAATGAAACTGAGTCCTTACACCAAACCTTTAGTATGTAAATAAAATTTCTTTAGTAGCCAGAAAGTTTGCTGTGTCTCAGCTTTTATGGACTAGTATTGTCTTCACATTCTGTGGTTGCATCGCTCTTGTGACATTAACTACCTGTAGAGATAACTCACCAGGCTGCTCCCACTCAAAAGCTTAACAAAGGGACTTAGTCCAGGCTGTAAGCTTTGGTTCTCGCAGAGAGGTCAGAGAAATTCCATCACCTCTTCAAATCAAAGCAATTCGTTAGACAAATGTCTAAAAATCTAATTCTCCTAGTATGTGGAGAGTCTCAGGAGAATAAGTTTTTTTGTAGTTGTTATTGTTGTTGTTGCTTTTTTAATTATAATATCACTGAGAATTCTAGGGAAATTTGTTTCCCTATATAAATATAAACCATAACTTCAGTGCAATGATCCATCTGCATATCAGCCTTTGCTTTATAAAAATATATGCGCCCACAACATACCAGCATCCCATACCTGGAGGGTTTGACTGACCTAGGCTGTTTTTAGCAAACCAGCATTTTTGCTGGTTTCTCATATATTCTCTAACATCTCCTGGAACCAGCGGGTTAGCAGAGGCAAGTCCTCATGACAACCGTAGAATCATAGAATAGCAATCTAAAACTAGCATCACAGGATCGTAATCCAAAACTCCGCAACTCATTTGCATTTTCACCATAAGCTAGGAATTGTCTCCCCATCGCGTTCACCTTGTTCTCATGGCCACAGCAATTCATATGGGTGATCATGGCATCAAAGATATCAGCACTGAAAAATCGTCTGTCACTTTCCCTGGAAGTGAGTAAAAGTAATATAGAAGATGTAAACAGACAGAGAAAATGAAAGCTTTGCTCACAGAGGAGCGATGTGTCATTTCTGTATTGGATTGCAGAGAAACTGTCCTCAAGAACAAAAAATGAAAAATAAAGAGATGGTGTTTGTGGTATGGGGTAATAGTGGACCTAGGGTATTTGGTTACTTCTGACTTTTGTGTTACACGCACATAGAGTATATGTGGTTATATCATTTATTCTTTTTATACACATTTAACATCAGACTCCAAGTTAGGTGTTTTAAAGTGCACATATATTTTAAAATGCAAAAATTAAAACAAAACCATCACAGTGAAATAATGAATATACAAATGGATAATTGCCAGACTATATATAAAAAAAGAACTCTGACCACCGCCTTTCCAGCAACCAGTCCAAGAAGCCGAAACACAACCTATGTATGCAGCAATCAGCTCCCAAGGATTGGTACTCTGTCAATGATTCCCAGTTCCTCTATTTTGCCATTTTCTTCCTTCCCTCCCAGATACCAACTCAGAACAAACCAGAAAAAGCCAAATATGCTCCATTAACCATTCACATAGCTGGGTCCCCTTCTAGTTAGCCCACCTCCAGTTTCCCTGCGCCTATAACTTCCACTCAGGCCACATCTGAAGCTTCCCTCTTTTCTACTATAGAGCTTTCATAATTCCGCCTGTCTGGGAGATTTTGTCAAATGCAAGTGATGGTGGCTGACTCCCTTGCAAGCTCCAAATAAATAGCCTTTGCTTATTCTTACTTGGGTAGTTTTTGTTTATTTCCACCACCACCACAACAAAATATATCATCGAGACATATAGTTTTAGAGGAACAGCGGCATTTTTCCTGCTTAGGAAATCTAATTTAAAAAAAATAGTTTTGCAACTTTAAAGAACGATGGGTAAAATTATGACAATAGAGGATGGCATGGCATTTTAAATAGGAGGTTACCTTCTAATACATTATTCAGAAGTAGTCTTTCCTCTCATTCAATCAGACTTCACTGCAATTACACATTCTTGTGATTAAGTGGTTCTCTTAAATGGTTATGATACTGACGCGCCTTGGAAAGTGATGTTTTCTTTACTCCTAAGTGTTAAATTATTTATTGAGGATATCAGCCAAAAATAGTACAGTTGATCAGATCTTTGTCTGGCATATCTTAAATGTATATTACATGAAATCAAGGCCTTTTTCCAGATGTGTCCTATTGTTTTACAACTGTCAAGCTAGGGCATCACTCACCACAAGCACTAAATGAGTAGGTCTGCCTGAAAATGAACTATGAAAAGTCATTTAGGCCATGTGGTACCTTCTCAGAGGAGAATCATAAGTAATGCATAAAAAAAGAGGTGTGAACCTCCTGCCTTTTGAAGGACTTCTGACAGGTTCACACCTCAACATGTGTCTAATATATAATCGCACTCACTAACAGGGAATCATTTCTTGGGAGACTCTTCATGCTATAGGGGAAGGTGTTGACTGAGTCTGATGGAGAAGTAGAGACAGCATAGTCATCTTTCTCTGTGCCATTGCATGTGCTACCATTGGTGAAGTTAAGTGTTAACTGTTCTGATTTTCCATTTTCATTCTAAGGAATTTTACTTGCAAAACATTCTCCTTAGGTTATTATTTCTATTTTATTTGTCGCCTTTGAAATTGATTATTTTGTGGGTTTCTTGCATTTATAAGCCTTAAAGAAACACAGTGATTTATACATAACCCATTAGCGACCTAATAGAAATAGTCTAATATTCTGCTGCATATAAAATTGTTCCATCCACCCAATAATAGGGTAAGAGAAATACTTCATAGCTGTAACATTAAGGGAAAACCCATAATCATACTGCTAGTGGTCATTGCACTTAATTTTAACATGGTTCCTTCAGGATTGTTTTTATCAATCTCTTCAAAATCCAATTCTCACCTGAAAGTAAAATGATTCAAGTTGATGTTGTATTATAGGTTCATGGTCATTTGCAGTTATAATCTAGATCATCTCAAAACATCAACAACAACAACAACAAAAACTTTTTAGCAAAGAACAAGTGATATGACTGGACCATGATATGATGATTGGTGAACTTGAAACCCTTCTTCCTTTGTTCATCTGCTTGAGTTCTGAAGTGCTGCTACTAACTGTGGTATAGAGGCTATGGATCCTAGAGGGTGTGGATCCATATATAGAAATACTGTAAACTTTTATGAACGCAATCCTTGTAGTCATTTGCACGCCTATCCCAGGACTCTGGGAGAGTAAGGGAGTTACTGAAGGGAGTAAACCAGATTGAAAACAGTGTGGTATAACAGAGGGCAGTGTATCATACCCCACTATGTTTTGGGAATACTATTTATAGGTTCCACCCCACTTAATTAGAAACAAATTGTACCAGAGCCTCAGGAGGAAAAGTGAGCATAGACTAATGTTGAGTTCCTTCATCCCAGTACAATCTTGGTAAACAGCATTTGAGCCATTTAACTTAGAGCCTTATTGTTTCACCCCGTCTCCCTACTGCAAAAAGGGATACACACTTTCTAAAAGGAATGAGGCTGCATACAGAATTGCCCTTGTCTGCTTCTTTGTCATTAGTGGGCCCAAGTACTGCATTCTATGCTAGAACCAGTTAACTGCTTTGTAAATATACCAAATTTTCACTGTGGAATGTAATGTTTTTGACTTAAGTAAATATGATATATGGAATTATATGGATGCATTAATTGGATAATGCTTTTATTTAATTTTTTAAATTTTTATTAAATTTTTCAGGGTGACATTGGAGAGTAAAATTATATAGGTTTCAAGTGTACAATTCTATAACATATCATCTATATATTACATTGTGTTCTCACCACCCAGAGTCAGTTCTCCTTCTCTCACCATATATTTGACCCCTTTCCCTCTTCTACCACCCCCCTCCCCCCTTACCCTCTGGTAACCACTAAACTGTTCTGTGTCTAGAAGTTTTTATTTTATTTTATTTGTCTTGATCACTTGTTGTTTTCAGTTTTATATCCCACATGTGAGGGAATTCACATAGTTCTTGACTTTTTCTGTCTGACTTACTTCATTGTTTATTTCTTTTTAAAAACGACTTTCCTGGGCAATGTCTGTGAATTCTATTTCCCCCCGCAGTGGGCAGGTGCTGATCATTTGGTATATTTACAAAGGAGTTAACTGGTTCAAATTTTTTTTTTAAAGAACAAAAAAGAAAGAAATTAAGAAAAGAAAGAAAGAAAGAAAGAAAGAAAGAAAGAAAGAAAGAAAGAAAGAAAGAAAGAAAGAAAGAGAAAGAAAGAAAAAGGAGGGACGGAGAGAGAGAGAACACAAGGAAAAATAAACATAAAGGACCAACAAAAACAATCTTTAGGGGAAAATATCACACCAAAGAATTGATCAAATATATTACCAAAATATTCAATAATCAGTTTTCCAGCAAAACTCTTATGAGGTAAAGAAATAGAAAGGAAATTAAAAAAAAATAAGAACACTTTATAGAATCTATTCCTGTTCCCATGAGATTTTAAATTGGCTATTATAAATACATTCAAAGAAAAATAAAATAAAGTGTAAAGAAATAAAGCTAAGTGTGACATCAAAAAAATCAGTAAATAGAGATTTGTTGGGTATTAAAAAGAAGGTAAGTGAATTTATGGAATGCAAGAGTATAAAAACAAACAAAAAAAAAAAAACTAATGAATTTCATATTTGTGATGTTAGAAAACTAATTAACCATAAAGTCCCAAATTACCTTACCTAAATTATTGACCTAGATCCTGTGTCTCAATTATCTCTCAAGCAAAATAAATCCCCTTGCCCCAAATGAACAAGAGTGGAATGACAAAATACCCTAGTCACAGGCTTCTAGAGGACCCCATCTCTCAGACTGCAATCTTTGTAGCCAAACACATGAATCTATTATATTCTCATTTACTTGGTTTTTCTATATGATCATAGATTATTTACAATGGTTTATTTATTTGGGCTAATCATATAATTATAAAGCTATGTGATTTATTACAGATAATAATGATACATTTGATTTATCCAAAAATGAACATTTGTTTACAAAACTTTATATACTGGACATCTGAATTTACTGCATAAGACCTTATACAACTTATATAAAGGGAGTTTACAAGAAAAATATCTTGCCCACACTGTGTCTCAGTTACACAATCTGGTACAAATAAACACCTATAGTGCCAGAAAATTTCTCCTATCTCTCTATATTAGACTCACATTTGTTCTCAATAAAATTTAGATGATGAAATTAATTTTACATAAACACATTCAATGATTTTTATAGAAATATGTCTATAGCTCAGATCAGTGTCCTTTTCTACTTCTGCTGATTATGAAGCAATAGGTCATTTGGAATCCAATTTCTTCCACATTCCACTCGACTTAAAGCCTTTCCTGAGAAGCTTATCTCATTAATGAATTTTCTGTTTAAGGTTAAAAGACCTGCAGAAGCTGTTGCTACGATTATTAGAGACTGGGCCTTTGAAAACCCTGGCTCGAGACAACTGCTTGGGTTCTCTGGGTTCCCTGATTTGCATCACGTTTACATCCTCATGGCCAAGGTCACTTGTATTTATTTGAGAGATTTTGCAGGCACTTTAAATCTGAACTGCAAGATTGTGAATTTTTCTAAATAAATACATACAATGCATGTCTTTTAATTACTAGTGACTAACTAATGAAGTAGGGTGCTGCAATGTTTTATTGTGTACGAAAGGCAAAGCCTATTCCTTAATGTCTCTATATAGACAAATATTTTATTTAAGGACATCAGAATAAAGCATACTCAATTACATAACAAGGCATGTTTACCAAAGTAATCAATTGGCATTTTCTTTGGTTTAATCTATACTCCAATTTTAAAATATCCATACCAGCTTTGACCCAGGATATCTAAATTATAAAGTTTTCTTTACATGTTCTACACACATATTACACATAAGATCAAAAATTTTAATAACTCCATATACAATATTTTATTATATTAAAACTAATATCAATAAGTATGCTGAAAATTATGGCTAAATACAAAGCTACAAAAGAATAAGCTTATCTCTTTAATATAGAACTATAATTAGATATTCAATTATGTATGCATTAAAATATTTTATGATCTTTCTGTAAATGAGAAAATAATTACTTTTTTAATTGTATTCTAAGATGTCTTTGCAAATTATAATACCTACATTAGGGATTAAAATTAATATTTGTTCCAAACAATTTGGCAAATTACAAATTCGCAGACTTGCACTTATCTAGCTATATACCTGATTGGATAATTTAATATTACATACATGTTGCTTTTTAAAAATAAACACAAAAATAAGATTAAGGACCTACATAAATATACTAACTACCTCCTAATAAAATATTGATTAGAAGCATGGGTTTGAGTTTCAAAAGTTCTAAAGAATATAAAAATATGCGTGTACTCCATAGCTGAATAATACCAAGCGGTAAATAATTTGCCACAATTTCAGGCCCAATGTGATTATTTATTTACAATGTGTTCTGAAAATTCTGTGAGTAAAAAATAAACTTAAAAGTCACCACTATGATATTCAGGCTGTTGCCTGATTTGATATCGTTATAAAATATAATACTGACAGGTCATGATGTCACAAGTATTCTAATCAGTTATAGTTTTATGGGTTGATACTCAGATGAAATTTATGGTTAGGCTTCTTGAATATTAAAAAAGTGGTTAATCACCAATAATTTGATGAACAAAGAGGTCAGTAGATCATTAGTTGTTTTGGACTGACCATGTAATTTTAGTCCACACGGGAACACTTTTGAGAGGGTATTGTTATTGATGATTATGATGGACAATAGACATAGCCAGGGTGCCCTGCCTCACACAGAATATAATGTCTTCTTATCTAGGAGGGCAGCTCAGGAAGCCTCTGTGTCTTGCAGAATTACCTTTGATGGTCATCTATAGCTCTCACATTTTCTTTCATTTGTTTCACAGAAGCATTCCCCATCCCCAGCTTTATTGAGGTATAACTGACATAAATTTCAATATATTTAAATTATACAATGTAAGTTCATTAACACATCCATCACCTCACATAGTGACCTTCTTTGGATGGGATTTCAAATATACAATATGGTATTATTAACTATGCTGTACATGTCATCATGTACTACGTCATTATGCTGTACATTAGATCCTCAGAACTAGAAACTATCGGTTTTTTATTTTTGTTTTACTGAGCCACCTTGAGGATGAAATGAGATTAATGCTAGTAGCTGTTAATGTAGCTGTTAGACAAAGTGACCTCATTGCCATTTAGTTGCTATGAGTCATCTGAGAATTTTTTTTCAAAGAGTTTTTATGACTCACTCAGTTAATTATTTTACATTTGCCCTCAATTTCTAGTTTCTAGCTAACTTTCTCTTCTAGTACTAGTTTCTGTAATAATTACCGTGGCCATTTTACAAAATATGTTCATGCTTTTTATCTAATACAAGGCTGATGGGAAAAACAATCTCTCTTGCAGATTGCTCTTTTTCTGTTGTTATGCTCTCTCCCTAATTACTCATAATAAATTCTATCTTTTGGGAGATAACATATTAGCAGCTTTCCTGAGAAAATCACTTCTCATAAAATGAAATATTAGATTTCCCTGTATTTGATGGTAAAATATATTTAGTTGAGTTAAATTCTGACTTTTTAAGACTCCATTTAAACTTTATAAATGAATGGATGTATAAACTATAATATATATTAGATTGTTTATGTGTGTGTGTGTGTGTGTGTGTGTGTGTATATATATATATATATATATATATATATATACATATATATATATATATATATATATATATATATACTTAATTTTTCTGTTGAAATAAAACTAACATACAAAAGAGTGAAAATGTACAGCTAAATAAACTGTGAAAATTTTACCCCTGTACAACACAATGAAGAAAAAGCACATTACTACATCCCAAAATCTCCCAATCATACCCATTTCCAATCAGAACCTTTTCCCCAGTCCTCCAAGGAAATGGCTAAATTGATTTTGAACCCAATACATTAGCATTGTTTTTTTTTTTTTTTCTTTATCTTTATATAAGTGAAATTGTAAAGTATGTTTTCTTTTGGCCTTTTTCATTAAATATTGTTTTTGCAATTAATATATAATTTGTTTCTCTCTCTCTCTCTCTCTCTCTCTCTCTCTCTCTCTCAATCTCTCTCTATCTGGAATTTTTCATTTGAATTCATGCATTCATCACCCACACTCCTTTCAAATGAGAATTTAATAAAAATCAATCATGTGTGCTTTAATCTGCTCAAAATCATTTGATGGCTATTTATTGTACGTTGAATCTTCTTGGTATGACATACAAGGACTTGAACTATCTGTACCTTAATCAGCTGACACTCTTTCTATATCATTTGCATTGTCTAGCTAGCAACTTAACATTAGCAACTTACCATTATTTCACTTTTCTTGCCTTTCACAGGTCTGGAAGCCGCTTTCTTCTGCTTGGCTGAATACATATATATACTACAAATGTGAGTCCTAGAATTCCCTAACTTCTTCAGACTAAAGCTAGGGCCCTGTATCAGGCTTCTGGAGCATTCGATATATATGTATAATTTTATTACTGGTAACTGTGCTATAATTCTTGATTTTCTTCTCTGAATTTCCCAGTAGGTGCTAAATTAAATTTATTCCTCTTTCCCTAGGTTTTAACAAGGAGTCTTGGAAACAGAACAGGCGCTAAATACCTGTTAAGTGAATTAATGAATGAGTGCATTTCTTAAGAATTAGAATACATGGAATATATTGGCATTACATATTATTATAATTATTTTTCTTGAATTCACTAAAATGTCTATTTAAAATTCCATGACACTCTTTTGAATCATGCTTAATATACTTTTTAAACAGGGTGGAAATGTCAAACTTTCTAATTACTTTTTCTTGGTTTAATTTTATGTTAATTAGTTCCTGAAGACATACATGGATATACTTTAATACACAGAGTAAGCAATCCTCAAAATATAATAGTTTACATTTTTTTCAATTTCTATGAAATAATTTTGTTATTGGTGGTGTCTAGCTATACAGAGATTTTAGGCTGCTCTTATTTTTTACCTCTGTTTTAATTGTGTATGTTCAATAGAGGGCCATGAGGTCAGTCGGGATTTTAGGGTCAACAGAGATTGCTAAATATTTACAGATATTGTGGTATAATAATAATAAAAAAAAAAAAGTTGAATATCTTACTTAAAAGGCTCAATTCAGAAACCAATTTTCTTGCTATGCACTGATAAAAATAATTTGCTAGACTTAAAACTAGAATATGGGGTATAGGAAACCACAAACACTCTAAATACCTGAACTAACAAATACCTAAGGATTTCAGTAATCATTTTACTAACTCACAAGTTAGGCTCTGATAATTGACCAAGAACACAAAAAAACTATACAGAGAAAATGTATTTCATTTAGGTTTTTTTTTGTTTTTTTTTCATTTTACAGATTGATTTTCTGGTTATGAATGCATATATATATATATATATATATATATATATATATATATACATATATACTTTAAAGATCTAAATCTTTCTTTTGCTGAATTACTGCCCATAATATTTCAGATAAACACATTCAGGAATCAAGGTTAGTATTTTTTTTTTTTAACTGAAACTATAATTATGTCATCTTCAATTATTAGCAAAAAGCTTCTATTTAAGTGCACTGTCCTATTATCGATGTGCTCCGTTACAGCTCACATGTAGTATCCCATCACAACAGCAACCATAATTCAACTTGTTTTACTTTCTTTCTATTATGATTGGCATATGTATTTGTTTCCTCTCCATTTCATTTTTATTCCAATATCATGATATTAGATAATCAATCATAATCTATCCTTCATCAAAAGCTTTATTTTTAAAAAGTAGGTTATACACTGGCTCTTTCATTTTTGAATGAAGCTCCATTTCTGCTCTCCTTTGTAATAAAATACAAAAAGGCAGAGAGCAGAGTAGAGTTTAATATTAAGGACATCAATAACAGTGTTTAAAAAGTATATAACTGCTAAGATTAAAAAAAAATACTCGGAATACACATTTTTTGCTTGCACATCAGTGGTCTACTGCAATCAACTTCTTTTGTAAATTTTCACGCTCACCTCCAAATGGTGCAATCCTAAATTACCACTTTCCTTTCCCAATCAATTAAGAAAGACGTTTGATGCACCTGCTTGCAGATTATTGATTTTCTTTTTGACCTAAATTAATCATAGAATCTCAAATCCTGAAGGTTTAGTTCATCTCTCTTCCCTATGGATAAATAGAATATTACTGCAGCTTTGTTTTTCCCATTTCCCCAAAATGATTGCTTAAATTAATAAATCATACATCAAACTAAAGTCATAACTGGAACAATTTGGTAACACTGTCACCAGTTATCTACTCTCATGTGGATACAATATGAACGTATTATGTGAACCTCACCAGGGCCAATGCTAGTTTAATAATTCAAAGTCTCAAAATGTCATTGTTAAAAGTAGTTAAATGTTCCGCTTACATTTACTAACATATAATACTCCATATTTGAGTGATTCATACTTTGATGTTGTTAGCACACTGTAGTAGAAAGGTATTGAGAACTTAAAAGTTGATGTTAATACCAGCTCATACTTACTGAGACTTTGACTTAAGGCAACTCACTCAGATGTTTCGATCACAATTTCCTCAGCCATAAAATAAAGCTGGGGTAATGATTTTTAAAATTAATTTCCTGATTTTGTTTAATAGCTTAACTATCTCTCCATAAATGCTGGTAGAGCAGTGCTGACATTAATTCTCAGACGCCAACTGGGAATCCTACAATTCAATTTCATTCTGACAATAACTATACAAAATGCAAATTCTACAAGTAAAGGGTCAAGATCTTCATGAGGCTGTCCCCACTTCTGACACTACCAGAGAGACTTGCTGGTCATCTTCACTTCCAATCAACTGGCCTACAATCAAGAGCTTTCCACAATCTCCTCAGGTTTGAATTGCCTAAATGACTCACAGAATTCAGTGAAAACAGAATGCTTATGTTTACAGTTTTGTTTCAAAGGATACAGACCAGACCAGCCAAATGAGGAGTCATAAAGGGATATGTTTGGGGAAGTGGGGTGACAGATTTCATGCTCTATTCTTTTGGAAATTAGGTGTGTCACCATCCCAGCACACTCCTTAAACTTGTATAGTAATTCCTTAAATTTTATCTACTTTTCTGCTTCTCTCTTCAGGATTCCAGTGCCCACCCCTTCCTTAATCCTCCTTGATAGATCTCATTCTCTAGATTGATAAAATTACATGCATTTCGGGAAAATAGCAAGTTATTTTATACTTTTGAATCCTATTTTTGTATTTTGTTTCTTCTTGAATTACGTCTACAATCTTTCACACCATCCCAAACTCTCTTATTAACACCTATTTATCTTTGAAAACTCTATATCATTTTAATCCTTCGATTAAACATTCATTACCTTCCCTAAAGCAAGTAGATTATTTTCTTTTTTATTTACTAATTAACAGGTACATATGTTCAATTTTAGTTAATAAAAATACTTTTAAATATTGACGCATGCAACTCCCTCTACTAAGGGACAATAGCTTTGAGGCAGGGAAAACGTTCTATCTGGCATTGTATTAATAAGACAGAGATTCTAGCAAACCTAACATAGGTATACGTAAATGTATCTCAAATTTAAAAGATAAACAATGTCTCTGATTAGCTACCTTTTGTGGCTTTTTTCCTTAATTAAATATAAAAACAGTTGTTAGAAAATTAATGTGAATTTATCATTTTATTATATATTTTAACATTAATGCACATGAAACTCATGATAATGAGAAGAGTAACTGAACACAGAAAAAATGCACCACTAAATGTAATTAATTTACTTAACTCTTTGGTTGAATGTTAGAAATGCATCTCCTAGGGGATTTTTATTGAAAGAAATGTAATTACCAATTATAATCAGAAAGATCAGAGGATGAGGGCATATTTAATACTTGCATACAAATTGTCTGGTTGCAAACATGGTCTGAAAATGTTTCTTAAGAAAGCATTACTGTATTTATTGCTCACAGAAAATTTCTTATATTTTATTACTTTACCAAAAATGCAGTATGCTATTTTTATTTAAAAAAATATATACCTGAGATTTCTGATAATCTCCAACTGGAGGCAAAACTATAATTAGAGATATGTAGGCATAGTATCAATGCACTTGGATTTATAGGGTTCAGAACTCTTGGCTCTCAAAGGCATTATAGATTCTAATTATCTTCTCATTGTTCATTTTTCTTAATATGCTCTTTCTGTCTCTCATCTCCAAACTTTCTGTTCTTTATTTTTTTCTTAGTTTTAGCCAGGCTCAAAATCCCTGTGAGATAAATTTTCAGGAGAATATAAAATGATAGCATAAGATGTGAAAATATTAATAAGGAAGACTAAAAAAGACCTGATGTCAATCTTAATTGTTCACTGAAAGTGAATCACAGTCAAAGGTATAATTTTAGAACTGTGTAATATTTAGCAGAAAAGAAATGATAGTAAATGAATCCAGGAAATAAAGAGAATGATAAAAGTAGTTAGTACACATTTGTTTTTGAAAATGAAATTCTCATAAAAATTAGTCATTTTATTTATGTGGTTTGTATAAAGAAACTTTAATATTTAATGTATTTAAATATGTTTTCTGTACTATTTAACCATTTCTACAACATTTTTTGCCATTTGCATGTTCCTTATAGATGCTGCCACCATTTCTCTTCATTTAACATCCCCCTCTTTCTTTTTCATTTTATGTATCATTTTTTAAAGTTATAAATAACATCAACAGTCATGCATAGGTAGTAGCCCATTGTATGAAGCATTTATCTGTGGAAGAGAGGTATATGACTTGTGAATAAAGACAGTATTTTCACAGAGTCATAAATTTGTGACCATTGCCTTGAGGAAGTAAACTTTCTTTATTATTTTAACTCTGTCATTACAATGGACTGCTCTATGGGTAGAACCTACAGTTCACCTCTTTATTTAAAATCCATTCTCTAAAAATATTCACAGATGAAAGTGAACACTCTTTCCAAGACACCAAGTTGATGAGTTTAATAGATATTTAGAAAGTTGTGGATGTATTTGTAAGGCTGAGTGCAGAGAGGTAGAAAGTATCTTAAGAATGGTTGCCTGGAGGAGTTTGGGGAAGTAAAGAAGATTTAGTTTCCAGTTCATGTAACTCTATAGACAATATGTTTTTAACATGTCCCTCATCTCTATCTTTTAGAGGTTCTATTTCACATGGAATTCTCACTCCTTAATTCTTATAGCACATACAGGTAGTGTTTGAAGAAAGTACATGCTCCTCTCTCAAGAATCACTTTCCTAGAATTATTCATTATTTTATTTTTTAAAAAATAGAATGTGTTTTTAAAAAACGTATCATCCATATATGAGTAGCTACATATATGCATGTCGTTATATATGTTTATATAGAGGTTTTACGTATGAAGGAAAAGCAAGGAATACAGAAAGATAAGTAACATTCTAACGTTAATGTTTCATCTAGAAATACAAGCATGCATGAAAAGAGGGCACATCTTTTCTGTGTTTAATGCGGCATTAGGAATGGCTTACACAACAGACAGATATTAAGTGATCAGAAAAGTGACCTGAGAGAAAGCAAAAGGGTTCTTAGGTTGCAATTCAATCTTTTGTATTTACTTTAAGAGTCTTTGAAAGTAAAACTTGAGCCCTTCAGTAAAATAGGTGAAGTAACATTCTGCTCAAAATCATTTTTGCCACTGAATATATTATCTAGGAAATAGGGCAAGAAAAAAGAAAAAAATGGGGGGAGGGTGATTCCTGAATTTTTCTTATCCCTTCGACCTGGTTTGTAGACATTGATTTCTTCACTTCCATCGACATGGTTACATCTGTTCAAAAGAAGTAGTACTTTGTGTCTAAAATTCTAATATGCTTTTAGCATTTGAGAAATACTAAGAAAATAATAATTATAAATTTTAATGCTACTAATGAGAACTACATGATAACAAAGTGCAGTTATTATGTGTTACACTTTGAAATCCACAAATAACTTACTGAAGGGATTTGTTTAGAAATAATGTTCTTTTGAAAGTAATCTTTCTATAGTCGTTTTCAAAATCATTCCCCAGTAGATAGCTAGGTTATAAACTCAAACATATTTCTGTGCTCAGAATACGATAATTATCAATAAAAAGAGGGAACAATAAGTGACTCCCTTGAAGTTTGAGAAATTGATATTGTTATTGGTTTACCTGAGGCCAACAAAAACCTTGATAGGTATTGTTGTATTTAAAGGTTTTAGAAATAATATGCATATATATATATATATATATATATATATATATATATATATATATATTTTTTTTTTTTTACCACAGAACATACATGCAAAAAAATAAAAAGCAACACTTTTCTCACCCTGACAGATGGGAGTGAACAGACACAATACAACAAAGAAGTAATTCCATTACAACTGCTCTGCAATTTATAGTATCTTTACTAGAGAAAATGAATATGGCTTCAGGTACACCATATGTGGCCGCAGGGCAGACTAATGCATTGTTTTCTGTCGCTGTCAGGTGGAGGTTATGAAGCTGTTTAGGTTCATATGTGATGTACAAGAGTATTAATGTATAGCCTTCCCCCAGGGCTATGTTATCTTTCCAGTCTTCTAGCCTTTCCTCAGAACATCACATTTCCCACTATCTTAATTAGCTCATCTTAATAGGACCAGATGAGCAAAAAATCGAAAGCACATTAGAAGCCTTACAAGATACACGCACTTCAGAAGGTAGGAGATAAACCCTAACATATTCTCTGCATCAAATTTACGTCTTAAAATCTGTTTTCCAAATAATTCACTCTAAGACAGAAACATAAGCAGTAGTTCTTACATGAGGACCCTCAAGCTTGTTACAGTTAGGTGAATATTATGTCAGATGACACATTTATTCCTAGGACAATAATAGAAAAATGTCAATATTTTAAAACTGTATTCATTAGAATATTTAATGATACAGAAGGCGTAGATTACTAGGTTGCCTATTGTATAGTGGTGCTTCCATAAGAGTATGGACAATTGTATGCTTAAAATAAAGTAGGCATATTATTAAGCACTAGGTTCCAGTTCTTGATTTGAGATTCAGCAAGTCAAATATAAGCGCTTAATTGAAAAGAGAAAGTCAGAGAGAGAAATTCTCTGTGGATTACTCAAATGGCTTGTTATACAAACTTTTTGGATCATACGGAAACATTATAACTGAGGAAAACATAAGAATTGTCAGAAAATCAAACAAGCTTTTTAATTCAAAGAAGCACAAATTTTAATTTAGGAATACATTAGCTTACTCCCTACCTGGGTGTGTGTTTAGTATTTTAAGTTTGGTTAACAAATGCATCTTTCACCTCCTGAATATCTGCCTCCTGGTGCTTTTTATGAAGACCCTAGGATCCCTTCAGGTTTTTATAATAGGAAGTTCCCTGGGTCATTAGTGAGATATTCCTAAATAAAGGGAAAAGTGTGAAGATGTTATCTGGTTGCCATCTGACCACCTCTGTTTTGCCTGTGTGAGCCTGCTTGTTCAAGCGGCTCTCCTTCTGACTGTGACCACGTATCTGATTCTAGCATTGGGTCCCTTGATCTTTTAGCTACAAGTGGTATTTCATAACAAGGTTTTAAATTTTGAATCCTACCTGGATAATGCAAAGGATTACTTAGATCTACTCTCTCTTGCACACATATGCATACTGACTATTCTGTTACACATACCAGTCTCTTGTATTTACTTGTTTGGGCACATTCTTTGAAGTTGGTCTTCTGAAGCTAAATTCAAGTATCCCAGGCTCTATCTAATTGTATTATTGTGACCTTTGTATCCCGATGCACATTTTTGCAGAATTTATGACATATGTGTGTGTGTGTGTGTGTGTGTGTGTGTGTGTGTGTGAGAGAGAGAGAGAGAGAGAGAGAAAGAGAGAGAGAGATCCTCTGGGTTACTCAAATGGCTTGCTACATAAGCTGTTTGGATCATAGGGAAAAATAATAACTGAGAAAAACTTAAGAATTGTCAGAAAATCAAACAAGTTTTTAATTCAAGTAAGCACAATTTATTATATATAATTATAAATTATCTACATATATAATAAATTATATATACATATAAATATATAATGTATATAATATATACATGATACATATTATATATTCTATATTATATATATATATATATATATATATATATATATATATATATATATGTGTGTGTGTGTGTGTGTGTGTGTGTATTTTTTTTCTTTTTGCCACTGGAGGAATAGTAGAAAATTGAGTAAAGGTATTTAAAGTAGATGTAGCTCCATTCCCATGTAGAAAATCTACTTCCTTTTCAGAAATGAAAACACAAACATCCCCATTTTTTATTACTTTCTATGCAGTAAATGTGTTGTAATTCTACTAGTGAGACTTATTTCAATGACCTAATCAACAAAGGTTTATAATTCTAATTAGCAAGAGCCAAATCAGCATTATTAATGACCAGCCTAAGGAGGAAACCATATTTGATTACAATCTTATGCATAGAAAAAAATCCAGAACGTTAAGTGCTTTATGTCCCAATAAATCATTAATTTTATGTTTCCTGAGTATCTTATTTTATCATTTATAACAGGGGTGTCCAAACTTTTTTCAACATTTTTTACCAAGGGCCATATGCGGTAAAATACATGAACAGCCGGGCCACTCACTCGAGGTGAAGTACGTATTGCCTCACCTGGTTTATTTAAGTAAACTTAATATATTTTTGGAATTTGCTGTGGGCCAATTAACAATGGATTGCAGACCGCAGTTGGCCCGCGGGCCGCAGTTTTGACACCCCTGATTTATAAATTAGCATCTTTTCAGTTATTTTTCGTCTTGTGATACACAAGAAATACATCTCCTAGACAATGCTAATGCTGGTAATATATGAACAAATGTTTCTAAACTTTAAAAATATAGAAAAAATGTGCAATTAGTAGTGTTTTAAAAATCACTGTTCGAAAAACATGCAGATAGAATTTAAAATATTTTCATACTCAAAAAATTCTCATAAATAATAGTCAATGGACAATTTTTGTCAATAAATCTTCATATTTTGACCATGATGTTAGTTCTATCTATTAAAGTTCATAATGGATATTTGACTTAGAGTGTTCATCGTTTTTTTTTTGTTTTTTTTTATGTATCATTTGTTTTTATTTTGGCCATTTAATGCCCCTGAAAATAACATTTTCTGTTCATAATTGGTTAGTATATGTTATAGCATGATCTTCATAAGAATGTATTTCAAAATCTCTCCTTTGGAAGAGAATTGCCCCGACACTGAGGAGAAAAGGCTAAAATATATACAACAGTACAAGGTAAAACAATTTTATTTTATCAGTGCCAACCACTAAATATTTCTACATTTAGAGTTTGTCCATTGAAATATTAAATCTTACACCCTGCTTAAAAATGGAAGAATTTGAACTATGAACAGTTTTATTAAATGGTACGGTATCATTCTTGCAAAAGTTTGACTTCTGAATTTCCTTAATCGATTCAAGTTGTAGTTTTAAAATAAGATCAATTTATTTCCATATTTAAAAAGGAAAATATATGTACTCCCATACTGTTATCTAAAATCTGAATTTGATGTTAATGTTCTCCAAAAGACGTTTTTCCTCACACTAAATATATTGAGGAATTGAATGCAACATTTATATGTTTTGCCATTATATACTTGATGGATACTTCTTTATGTAATTGATTATTTATAGTTATTGGATTAACTAATGCATGTTTATCCAGCTGTCATCATTTTAATGCAGGTCAGATGGTGATACATTCTCTCAATTTCATTTGTCTACCATTTTATTGTTTTCACCTTTGTATATTTTATGGGGAGGGCTATTTGTTCTATAATCAATTTTATTAAGGTATAATTTATATACAATAAAACTAAAATATTTTTAAGTGTTTATTAGTTTTGAAAAGTATTAATATATATACGCATGTGACTACTACCATAATATGCAATTATAGTTATATATCAATTAACATAGCACATTACTATAATATTAGTTGTATATAATTATAGCTATAGGTGCTTATGAGTTAGGATCTACATATACAGAGGGTGCCAAAAAAATGTATATACATTTTAAGAAAGGAAAAAATTGTATTTAAATTGTAATACTCAGTATATCCCGATCACAAAAGATGAACACAAGTCATGGGTATACATTTTTTTGGCATCCTCGGTATATGTTTAACATTTATCACAATCAGCATGCATGGCAGCTCCCAAACGCTCCAAAATTTCATCATGTTTTTCTTTTCTAGTAAAATAATTCACCCAACACTTACCTATCTGTTCTCTAAAATAGATTGTAGAGTATATCATCTTTTGACACTGATTTCCTTTATTTGGCATACTATTAGGTTGGTGCAAATGTAATTGCAGTTAAAAGGTTAAAAATAATTGCAAAAACCGCAATTACTTTTGCACCAACCTAATATCTTTGCTATTCACCTGAATTGTTTGGTGTATCAGTACACATTTCTTTATATTGTTGAGTAGAATTCCATTGTGCGATTGCACTACAATTTGTTTAACTGCTCATCAATAGAAACACATTTTGGTAGTTCCAGTTTGGGGTGACAACACATAAAACTACTGTTAATATAAATATTTGGTTGCAAGTTTTTGGGTCTGAATATAACTTTTCATTTCTTTGTAGTAAATACTCAGAAATCATATTGTTGGGTCACATTGTAAGTGTGGAGTTAACTTTGTAAGAAAATGTCAAACTGTTCTCCAGAATCGCTGTAACATTGTTGCATTCCCATGAGCAATGCATAAGAGTGTCAGATGCTTTTGTTCATTATTACTTGTAATTGACACTTCCGTTACTAATCTTACAATTAATATATAATTGTCATTGGTGTGTAGCTGTATCCCATTGTGATTTTAATTTTCACTTCCCTAATGCTATTGATTTGGGGGATTTTGTTTTTTGTGGTTTTTTTGTTTTGTTTTTTTCACGTGCTTATTTGTCATCTCTGTATCTTCTTGATGAAATGTCTCTTCAAATATTTTGCCCAATTTTGATTAGGTTGTTTGCCTTCTTGCATTTAGTTTTGATAGTTATTTATACTCGAATATTCTGGATACAAGTCCTTTGTCAAACATATGATTTGAAAATATTTCTCCCAGCCTATCCTTTGCATTTTCACTCTATGTTCTCCAAACCATTTCCCACCATTTATGTTTCAGAGATTTCAGACAGATGCTTCATGCATATTGTCCAGTATTTTAAGTTGCATTCAGTAGCAGCTACAGATAGAGTGTGGATAACTATCTACTTTGACTGAAAACAATTGACATATATCACTGTATAAAGTTAAGGTATACAGCCTGATAGTTTTATTTACATATATGTGAAATGATTACCACAATAAGTTCAGCAAACATCCATTATTTCATATGAATGCATTAAAAAAATGAACAAAATAGGAAAGAAGAAATAAAATGTCCTTGTGGTGAGAACTCAGTATTTACTCTTTTCACTAGAGTAACTAGTCATCATGTTGTATAATGCATCCCTGGAACTTATTTATCTCAGAAGTGGAAACTTGTACTTTTTGACCACCTTCTTCCAATCCCACCTCCCATCACTCTCCACCTCTGGTAACTACAAGTCTGATCTCATTTTACATTATTTTTGGTTTTTTGTTTGATCATTTATGTGTTTTTTAGATTCCACATACATGTATGTATAAGTGAGATCATATTTGCTGTCTTTCTCTGACTGATTTCATTTAGTATAATTCTTTCAAGGTCCATCATGCTGTGACAAATGGTAGGATTTCTTCATTTTTTATGGCTGAATAATGTTCCATTGTGTGTGAGCGTGTGTGTGTGTGTGTGTGTGTGTGTAAGTATGTATGTTCATATGTGTGTGTGCATCACATTTTCTTTATACATCATCGGTTGTTTCCATATATTGTCTATTGTAAATAATGTTGCTATGAACATGAGGTAAAGATATCTTTTTGAGTCAGTGTTTTTATTTCAAGTCCTTTGCTCATTTATTAACTGGGTTATTATTTATTATTATTCATTCACGTAGATTTTTAGGAGGTCTTTATCTATTTTGCATATTAAGCATTTATCAGTTAACATACACTGCAAATATTTTTTTTCTCATTCCTTAGGTTGTATTTTCATTTTGTTGATGGTTTCTTTTGCTGTACAGAATCTTTTTAGTCCAATGTAGTTTCCCTTATTTATTTTTGACTTTGGTGTTTGTGCTTTATGTGTCATATCCAAAATTATTCATTGCCTCTGACATTCTTCTCTTTTTTTTTTCTTTTTTTTTCCATTAATAAGTTGTTAGTCTCATGTTTGCTTCTTTGAAGAAAATATGTCTTTCTCTTATGGATGCTTTTAAGATTTTTCTCTCAGTATTTTTTTGTTGTTGTTGTTGTCTTTTTTTTTTTCCCCCCAGCAGCTTTAGTATGATACGCCTGGATGTAATTTTCTACATGATAATTCTAATTTGGGTTCTGTGATTTTATGGATCTGTTTGTTGAGCTCTCTCATCAGTTTTGAAACATTCTTGTCATTAACTCTTCAACTATCTTTTTAACTGTGTCTCCCATGTTTTGAAAGCTCAGGTATTGCTGTTATTTTCCTTGTGCACATTAATTTGGATATTTTCTAATGATTTCTTCATAGTTCTTCAATATTTTCCTCTGTTGTATTCATTCTGCAATCAATCTCATGTATTTGTTGTTAATTGCAGATATTATATTCTGCATTCCAGGGTATCTATTTAATTTTTTTATATAGAATACAATTCTCATTTTACATTGTATATATTTTAACTCCTGTAGTCCATTCTTTCATCACGTTTTTGATATTATATAGACTTTGCTAATTATAATATCTACATCACTTATAGAGTTGTTATTTGTTCTTTTGCTCTTTGTTGTGTCTTCTCATCTTCACTTACCATATGCTTGATAATTCAGATTTTATATAAAAGATTGTAAAGGTTCCACATATATGTTAAGAAAGAGGACTTTATCTTTCTTCAACTACACAGATAACATTGTGGAGGTGCTAATTACCTCAATTTGATGCCAGACTGAGCTGGGTTGAGGCCACGTTGTAGGTTTGTATGACTCTTTCTATCTCAGGTTGGTCCTGTTTTTTAGGATATGGCTCACAAGAGGTTTCTGTGAAACATATGACGGTTTTTTGTTTTGTTTTGTTTTGTGTTTTTTGTTGTTGTTTTGTTTTGTTTTTTCATTAGTTTACAAGTTTTGCCTCCTCTGCACTCAGACACCATGGAAATTTCAACTATGCTTTCCAAGGGCTAAATTTGACATAGCTTTTGAGCCCCCTACCCATGCATTTTTCAGAATTTGGAAATGCCTGGGGGAGATAACAATTAGTATTTGAATCATCATATCTTTTACTTGATCAGACAAGAGTCACACTGCAACCAAAACATTTTCTAATTCCTTTACACACCAGTAGTGACCCTCTGAATTTCAGTTCCCCTCTGTGCCCCAGACAGCCACTGTCCCCAGGAAAAAGAAAACAGAAAAATGAAAAAAGAAAGAAAGAAAACAGTTGAAGATCACTACCGTGAATTCATCATTCCCTCTAGCTATCAACTCTCACTTGTCATTCGGACTTCCCTCTTGAGGATGTTTTTCTCCAAGGCACCTCAACACTGGGAATTTCACTCTGTCTTACTGTTTTATTCTACTGCATCTCTTAACTTTGAAATATAAAGAATGTCTACAGAAAAAAAAATAATCTATGTATTTGAGGGCCCTAAAGTCTCAGATTTTATTATTCTAACCACATACGACTTCTGAAAATCTCTGCTGGTTTCTCTGTTCCTCCCACAACACCTTGCATGAATCTAGCTTACGTTTTCACATCTGGCCCTTGTTCAAAATTGACAAATACCCTTATAATCAGCTACAGATAACACATATTTTTTTTCATTCAATGGAATTTTAATCCATGCAGTCCATAATGAAGTGTCTAGGTTTGTAATTTTGTAATTTATACAGCTTTTGCAGCTACAAACAACCAGGAAGTGAAAGTTTTAACACAAGTTTTACTAAAGCCAGGATCATAATAATGGACACTAAAACACATGAAGATTGAGTAATAACTTAGGGGTTACAGAGAACATTTTAAAGCTGTAATCCAGACAAAAATATCATACATTTCTCAATGTCATAATGTTGAATTCTAATTCAATTTAATTTGGAACACTTTAAAATATCATTAACAACCATTCACACTCAAATATGTTCTGTATAAATGTGTAACCAATCAGCATGTTCAGGTTCTGTTTTTGGATTAACTGTTTGTTTGATTTTCTTTTATTATTATTATTATTATTATTAAATTTATTGGGGTGATAATGGTTAGTAAAATTACATAGGTTTCAAGTATACATTTCTATAATACATTATCTATATATCACATGTGTGCTCACCACCCAGAGTCAATTTTTTAATCACCATGTATTTGACCCTCTTTACCCTCTTCTACCATCCCCTTCTCGCTGCCCCTCTGGTAACCATTGAACTGTTGTCTGTGTCTATAAGTTTTTGTTTGTTTCTTTCTCTGTCCTGCTCCTTTGATGCCATTTTGTTTTTGTTGTAGGCATCAGGATAAAATTTCTCTGGCCATTTATGTCTAAATGAATTGTATTTTAAAACTATAAGACAAGTTGTTAGAAAAGCCTATTTCAAACTATTCATCTGAGCGAATCAAGATTATATCATATTCACACATTGAAAAAGAACAACAGAAGAAAAAGAAGCTCAGTTCATCAGTTTCATTAACATGGGCATCATAACATTCATTTGAAAATATAAAATAATGCATCATCTACTGTAGCCTGAATTTTCTGAAATATTTCAGTTTGAAAAACAGAACAAAAACAAAAACAAACCAACCAACAAACAAAAAATCTATCAGCAGAGCAGTTTAAGCAAACAAACCTAAGTTGCAATTCAGACCCAAAGCAGGAGTAGGTATTCATAGTTTTCTACCTCTCTATAAGAAACGTTTTAACACCCCCATATTCATTTCAGTATCCAGACTAAAGAAAACTTATTTAAATTTAAATAATAAACAAGCAAACAAATAATAAATTTGACAGCAGCTCATCACATTGCTTCCCCGAGGAAGCTATGAGTTAGACAGCAAATTACTAGTGAGTGCAGGATTTTTGAGTTTATTCCTTTCAACATGAAAATAATTTTCCTTTTTAAAATGAGTTTGGCTAATGTGCCTTTGAGATAATTCATAGTTTACTGACAGCTGTTTACCTTCAAACCCACCTCTGATAATTTACCCTTCTCTCTGCCCGCATTTGAATTCTACAGAAACATGCTCAGTAAATTCTCCTGGTAGCAAGTTAAAGGTTAGATTGTCTTTTGGCAATGGATTTCCAACCAGGTGGAAAACAGAAAAATAAGTGGCAGAGACTTATAAGAGCAAAATTAAAGAAATAAAATTTTAATTGGCCTCCAGGTGTGACTATTGTTATTGGACAAACTCTAATGAAGTGGTATAAATTACATGTTATTTGTATGTTTCTAAAATCATGCAGTTTTGCTTTTCTCTGTTTTCTATGTGCTTCTATGATTTTTTCTAGATCATCATTGATCTATTAAAATATGCAATGCAATGTAAAGAATAATTACTGATATAATTCACATACTTAACATTTTTGATGTGGGCACTAATCAAAACATTTTGAAGATAAAAAAAAAGCATGCCTATTTTTCAAGGTCATGATAAACTATAGTGTAGAATATATCATGATATTTTTCCCCTTACAGTAGTGGATTAAATATAATAGGTTACATATTACAGTTCAGAAAATACATTGAGTGTAATAGATATGATATTGTCCCAACAATATAAGATAGCCTGTACACATACTATTATTTCCATTTTAGAGAAAAAGATGCTCAGAAGTTCTGTAACTTGACCTTTGTTACACTATTAATAAATTAGAATAAAAAAACTCTACACATACAAGGTGTGACCCCAAAATATGGTGAATGTTAAAAAAAAAATTATTACAGCAAAAGACACATTGCCATTAATGCCCCCAAATACTCCCCCTTGCTTCAAACACACTTATCCCATCATTCTTGCCACTTTCTTAAGCAGATCTGGAAGTCCTCTTCATGAGTGTTTTTAGTTGCGCTGTTGTGGCTTGCCTCGAGGTCCTGAATGGATTCAAAATGTTTACCTTTCATGGTCATTTTGACTTTGGGGAAGAGCCAGAAGTTGCATGGTGCCAGATCCGGTGAATAAGGTGAATGAGGACACACTGTAATATTTTTATTTGACAGAAATTGCGTGTGTGACATGGAGCACTTTAATGATGGAGGATGAAGTAAAGATATTCACAAAAGAGGACTTCCAGAACTGCTTCAGAAAGTGGCAAGTGTGATGGGATAAATGAGTGCGAAGCAAGTAGGGTGGGGACATTTTGAGGGGGATTAATGGCAATGTGTTTCTTATGGTAATTGTTTTTATTTATTTAAACATTCACTGTATCTTTTGATCACACCTGTATATTTTTAAACTTTAAACCATACTTCTTCTACAATATATTTTATTCTTCTGCCGATATAACAGGGAATCAATATATTAAAAATGAAACAGTCTAAAACATTGTATCATTTTTGAATCTTTCCCTGAGTTTCAAAGTCTCACTTAAGCTATACCAAAAAATATGGTACATGCTTTAAAGCATTCTTTTCAAATTAACAGGTGAAAATGTAATCCAAATATTTTAACATATTCTATTATTCTTCATTTCATTAAATTCCAAAATTGGAAATCCACACAAGCAGAGGAACTGCCTAGATTAATACTGAAAACTAAATTCCCTAATTAAATGATAAACTGCTAAAGCCATGGGTATGTATGCACAATCTTCCTACACATATGCCAAATCAGGTCTGCGGGTCTGCACAGCTGATTTTCTGTTGGTGACGGAAGTAGCACATTTAACATATGAATATCGAGCAGCTTTTTGGTAACGTACAATAGTCTGACCAAGAACCCCACAGAGGACTGTGAAAAAGCATGTACAAGGGACTCTGATGATTTTGTTGAATTAAAAATATATTACATAGCGAGCAATGTAACTCTTCCCTCATAAAAATTGCTTGTTCCAGATCTTCTCAGCAGACATACCACACATACACACACACACACACACGCTCCATTTTTCAGTTTTGTAACATCTACTTCTTCAGTGAGAAATTGCTTAAACTTTGTTTTATTCTTCGTCAGTTATGTATTCACTTCAAGGAAAGGCTGGTGCTCCTCCTTCATTTCACTTGGGCATGTTCCTACACTAGCACCTATTGATATGCCATATCCTTTTCAGTAGCCCTATCTTTAAGTACTGTATGACTCCAGCATTGTTTACTTACTAAGAAAACTGATACCTTGATTATGAGACCAACCCTGATCAATGGTTGGACTCTATTTTCCAAGAGAGTCTGTTCTGCTATAGCAGGAATTCTGATAATGAAAATTAGTTCATAAATGATTTATAAATAGGGCCATGATATCAATGGAATACAATTATAAACTTCAGTAGAAAAAGATAAATTCATTAATTTTGCTGCTGCACTGGCATCAGGGAATATTTTAGTTCAATTTTAAAGAAAAAACAAAAACGATTAAGGAAAAAGTACTTAAATAATGTCTGTTCACTTAGTATGGGCATACCATCCCAACAAAGATTTTGCACCTATTA
Source organism: Rhinolophus sinicus (assembly GCF_057876585.1). Taxonomy (NCBI): domain Eukaryota; kingdom Metazoa; phylum Chordata; class Mammalia; order Chiroptera; family Rhinolophidae; genus Rhinolophus; species Rhinolophus sinicus. Next base: position 123,733,920 of record NC_142515.1, read on the forward strand.
GTAGAAATAGGTAACATTTTAGTTCACTGTGATTACTTCCAACATTTTCTTATCTCTCTTATGATTTTTCTCTACAGTTTTCTGCCATTGTACTTAAAATTTCAATAATATTAAAAACTCTACTTCTGGGGAAGTGTTTATGCCGACTGGCTCAGCATAAGTTTATGATATTTTGTCCCCTTATTTCCCCAACAGCAAACATGATTTTAGAATGGAAAAACACAATCTCCATATAAATTAGTCCACAGACTTCTCTATGTCAGTATATCCACAACTGCATTCATAGTCTTCATCCCCAAACAAGATTGTTTTCCATTTATTTGTTTGATCAGCAGCAATTAATTTATCCACTAAGTGTCTGTTGCCAACATTGCTCTAGGTGTTCTGGACAGACTGTTTGATATGCACTGCAACCAGTGCCTTCATGAAGTTGCTGCCTGGTAGAAAATATTGGGCATTGATCAACTAAACTCATCAATTATATTTATTACTTCTAATAATTGTAATGCTTTGAGGTCCATAAAAAAAGACAACTTTTCTAGATTTGGAGTTAGTTAGGGAATATTATTTTGAAGAATTTGACATTTGAGCTAAGAGCTGAAGGATGGGTAAATACTAAGGAAGGAGTGGGCGGGAATAGAAAATAATTAATTCCTGGCATCCTACAAAGCAGTCACTGAGACAAACCAATTATGGTATGCCAGAGAAAATGACAGTTGGCCGGTGTCCCTAAAGTTCCAGGTGCAAAAGACAGAGTGCCACTAGGTGATCTTGAAGAGATGAGCGGAAATCAGTAGAGTCATTGGGTCACAGTAATCAAGTTGAATTTGATAGGTAACGGCCGCTGTATATTTGCTCAAGTTCCATTGTTACAGAAACAGTAAGGTTTTTATATTGTGTCTTTAATCCATATACCAATACTCTGAGAGACATATGAGGTCAGACAATTAAGTTCGAGAACTAATCCTAGGAAAAGTGCTACATACTTCGTTGCTGAATATCACTAGGGACAACTTCGAAGTACTCCCCTTGGGAAGCTATGCACCCATACCAGTGCCTAGTCCACCTTTCAAAGCAATTTTGGAACTCTTTTTCTGGAATGGCCATCAGAGCTGACATCCTATTACCCTTGATGTCCTGAATGTCATCAAAATGTCTTCCTTTCAATATTTCCTTTATCTTCAGGTAAAGAAAAAAGTCATTGGTACCAGATCAGGTGAATAGGGAGGGTGTTCCAGCACAGTTATTTGTTTACTGACTAAAAACTCCCTCACAGACAGTGCCGTGCAAGCTACTCCATTGTCGTGATGCAAGAGCCATGAATTGTTGGCGAAAAGCTCAGGTCATTTTCGTCTAACTTTTTCATGCAGCCCTTTCAGCACTTCAACATTGTAAACTTGGTTAACTATTTGTCTAGTTGGTACAAATTCATAACGAATAATCCCTGTGATATCAAAAAAGGTTAGCAACATTGTTGCAACAAGTTCACAAACTTAATTGTCAGACGTCATACAGTAATGATTACAATTTATAGAGGAAGAAACTGAATGGGGTTAATGTTGTTATGCAATGTAGAGCATAGAGAATATAGTCAATAATACCGTAATAGCTTTGTACAGACATAGATGGTAACTAGACTCATCGTGGGGATCATTTTGTAATGCATATAAATATTAGAATCACTTTGATGTGCACCTGAAGATAATAGGGTACTTTATGTCAAATTATATGTCAATTATAAAAAGATTGCATGTCTTCTAAGTAGTGGAGCTGGAATTTGAAAAATGTTGGTAGTCTAAATTAGAGCACCTGTTCTTATAGTCACTCTACCAGCATGCTTCCATTGTGGTGGCAGTGGAAACCCAACGAAACGATATAAGCAGAATAATTAGAGTAATGCCTGTTAGCTTATTTCCCACTGTCACATTCCCAGTACTTTCATAGGTTACATGAGCACTTCTGCCTCCTTCCATCAGAATCCTTTTGATTTTAAGCACACAATAGATGTGTCATCTAGAAACGTTTAGCCGCCATCACTTTGGCCACATGCATCCAAACTATAGTTAGCTTTTTGTGTCAACTGCTAGCACAGCTTTCGAATGCCCTCCACCCCAACCAACAGAGCCAATCGTACTGCTCCTCCCTGATCTCTTCTCCATCAGCAGTCAGAACCACTTTCTTCAGTAGCAAATCTGATCATGTGATGCCATGCTTAAACACTGAAAGCTTCTTTCTATTGTGCTCAGAGTAAAATCTATATTCTTCACTCTCGTACAAGCTGGGTATAATCTATCCATTAACTCTGACTCTAGCCCAATGTCCTGCCAATCTCCTTTCACTCATTAAGCCCCAAGAATATCAGTGTTTTCTCCATTTTCAAACATCAAATGTTTTCTGATTTATTGTCATTGGCCATGGTCTTCCTTTACCTGAAATACTAACCAGCCTCCCCTGCTCACCCGATTTTCCTACTGACACTTACTCATCGATCAGATCTCAACATATAATTTCTTCCCCAATGGAATATGGTGCTATATTCTGGGCTAGGTTGAGGGTCCCTATTATTTTCTCTCACAAATGAATATTTTTTTTATTTAAAAAATAGTTACTAAATTTAAACACAATACAAAGTAAATGAACATTGTATGATTAATTATCTGCTTGCCTTTCCACTCTTTTCTTGACTAATCTCCATGAGAACAGTGATCACATATCAATTCTGGCCCTACTTAATTATAGCACTCCCCTCAATACCAAATACATAGTAAGCTAGAGTTTTTACTTATTAGCCTACAATAGGAAAACAAGCTTCAAAATAGAATTCTATAAATTCTAGGGAACATTTGCCTCACTGTGCAAGAAAATTTATGTGTGTTACATAAAAGTGGACAGTTTAAATGTCAGAATAAAAACTACTAAGTTTTCAAACATGAACTCTCTCTGCCCTACCTGGATTTGCAGTTAATGTTGAAAGCAGGTGTCAAACTATGAAAGCCATTTTAGTAGAAATGAAAGCAGTGATTAGGAGAAAGAGCTTTAGGCTAGCAATTCTGAAATTGCTATTAAGGATTCATTTTTTTTAAAGCTTCCAAATGTAATTAAAATAATATTGTATGGCAGCTAGTCAATGACCAAAAAGAAAATAAAATATTCACATGGACGATTTACAGATAGTGAGATGATGTGTTTATCAAGAAGTATTATATAAATTAAGAACAATAAAATCCAGGTCTAGAAAGGCAAAAGAAAAGGTTGTAAAAAGTACTATTTTCCTAGACTTGAAAAATATGTGTGCATAGGCAGCAGAAAGGTTTGTTCTACAAGTTCTTATCCTCTTTTTATTGCCTGTTGCTCAAATGGTACTAGGTCAAAACAATGAGATACTCTGCAGATAGTAGAGCTATAAATACACAGATTTATTGATAGAATTATGACACTGCTGAAGCTTTTCAATTAGTATTAGAGTCATTAACTAGGCAGGCAATATATGGACAGTGGCACTTTATTCAATTATACTTATAAAGATGTATCACTGCAAATGATAAGAAGTAATAGAAACACTTGTATATAACAGTACTTAAATGAAATCCCAATAAAATGCTGCCCCCCTCCCTTCTCAAATGATATAACTGATAGAATTTTGCTACTCTCACAACTCTAAATCATTAGGGTTAAATCTGCTCTTCCTGCCAGCTTTGTATGACTTGTTATTTCATATGATTCAATGATCTACTCAAGTATCAACCCATCCAGAGGCTTTCTCTGACTATCCTACCAGAACTTTCTCCCCACTTCACTAAAACCGTTTACTCATTGTTCCACTGCTTTGGACCCTTAAGGGTAAAAGTGCCCAGATTTGTGGGATTTGGCAATTCTTACACTGTCACACAGTGAGGTAAGGGGTACATAGAGGTCAATTGATGGTAATAAAAGAAACCTGAGTAAAATCAGCAGAGTATTGTTTCCTACACAGAGCATACGATGGCAGTGTTAAGAATGAAAACATGTAATAGAGACAGTGAAAGCCAGGATCCCAAGAGCTTGGCGTATGAAATCTTAAATATAGGCAAATGGTAGAGATTCAAAAGGACAGTTTAACTAGTCAGGGAACACAGGGCTACAGTGACTAAGTGACTCAAGTATATGACAGATCTCATGATAGGTGAGCATTTATTACTCATACAACAGTTCAGGGTAGATGGTGGGTGAACTAAAGCATATTTAATATTTCCACAAGGCTTTCTAAAGGAGGCTCCTGGGGTAGGAATGCAAATATGCATATGAGCACAGCTGGACCTGTGGGTCCCTGAGTCCTTGACTGCAACCTTTTCCAGAAAAACATAATGTGCTGGCTGTACACAGTGTCCAGTGTGGGGAGGGCAGCTTTCCCTCTGAGCCCCTCCATTAAAGGTTTTGTAATTGCCTATTATGCAGCCTAAAGGATCACAAATAGGTCTGGAGTTCAACTTCTGCACTTCATTCACCAGGTTATCCTCCAGGGCTGAGGCTGAAGCACAGACGACCCTATGCTGTGTGCAGTCCAGGATTGTACTTTTGTATGTGCCTTTATATAGGTACGGCGACGATTGACATGATCATGGTACCCATATAAAAGTACAACCCCAGAGGGCACCCTTGGTCTTGTGGAAACAAAGAGTTCCCAATGGTCAGGCACTCCAGTCAGGACTAAGGGTCATCAGCCAGATGAACACCGTCTCCCGCCCCCCGCCCCCATGTTGCTGCACCATGGTATTTCCAGTACAGTTTGAATAATTTAGGTTAGTCCTTGGTTTCAAAAGGGCTCCCAGAGTCAGTCAGTTGCAAACAGTTTTGTTTGGCCATGGCCATGACATTAGTTTGTCAGTCTCAGTCAGATGTGTGGATGACCTCTTGAGGTGTTCTCTGTGGAAAGTGTAGGAGCTGAGACCACCCCCTGCTGTCTCATAGTGGGACCACAGCCCTCACAGAAGCCGGGAAAGGCCCTGCGAGTGTTTCTTCAGGAGGAAGAGGAAGCTTTCAGGAGCAGTTCTGACACATAACAATCATTATCCCCTCCCCCTCCTCTGCACATCCCCAGGTGCCAGATCCCCCACTTCCACTTTGTTTTGAAACTTTCCCAGGTGCCAGATTCCCCCCTTCCACCTTGTTTTAAAACTTATTTCATAATCAAACTTCATATTTCTTAATCTTTCCCTATTTTCCCCCAGACCCTTCATCCGCAAGACGGGGGAAAATTACAGAAAGGCATCTGTGTACAATTTATACAGTCATACCGTGATTAAAAACTGGTCTGGACAAAAATCTGAAAATTTTAAAATGGGTTTACACAACCTCTCACTTTTCATCACTTGCTGTTTAAAGCCATCCAGAGTCTCCTATCAACTTGAATTTTCATGACGGAGTCTAAGGGGATGGAAGGTTCTTGCAGAGCAGCCATAGAGACTTAGCTTTCAATGATCATACAAAGAAGAAAAAAAGGGGAAGGGGTGTAATTGAAGGACAGGGGCAGAAAGCCTGGTCAAACAAGAATAGCAAATGAGAATTGTCTTTTGGGAGCTCTGTCGCAATGAGGTGGGACTGTCCACCTGAGATGTGTAGTCCAGGCTGGGTTTATCTTGTCCCCTCCCAATAGCCACTTGGCCTATACTTTAATTGCCCATTAAGACGCTGAACCATCCTTGCAGCTTGGTGGTATTACGGGACATGGAGAGTCTATCGTATGTCTGTGACCAAGCCCACTGATGTGGCTTTTATTACAAATCTGGGGGCCTTATCAGATGCAATGTGCTCAGAACACCTAAACAGGAAACAAATGTAGTCTCACAGGGCTTCGCAATGTGGCCAGGCCAGTGGAACACATCTGAATGACTAAGGCAGACAGCAGTCAAGATCTGGTGGAACCCTCTGGATGTAATCAGAGGCCCAACATGGTCTCATTCCCAAGAAGTCTCTCACCTGTTGGGCAGTATACTTAATCTTGACAAGGATCTGGCAGATGGGGAGCAACTCCGTTATGAAACAGTAGCAGCCATGCTTGGACTCAGTTTAGGACAGTGTCTAATTCTGCAGGACGTCCTCTCACGGATCCAGAAGGCGACTGATTACACATGTGCTTGTTAAGGGCTAGAACAATTCAGTGTCATGTTTAGCTCACAAGAGGTTGGTTTTGCTCCATTCATCAGCAGAGGGCCTTTTGGATGAGGACCACCATGGGTAACCAAGAGCATATAAGCCGCGGATTTGATTTTTACCCAAATGTGTTGTCTCCACAGGGAACTTGTTTTACAGGTGAGCCTAAGGCTTACCAGTAGCCTAACCAAAAGCCCAGGCCATTTACCAAAGCCTAGGCATTAAAGAAAATATAGCATGGCTCATTTGCTGGGGTGGCCTGGAGAGCCATCCTTAGCCTATGATGCTTTGATTACTGTTTTAGGGAGACAATAACTAGATGCTGGTAATTAGGTCTGTGTTTTACTTGGTTAGTTTATCTTGCTATGTCTTCTAGTTCACTGTTCATTACTTTTTAAATCAATCCTATATAGAATATTTTTCATCTCTAAAGTTATGGTTTTTAATCTCTAAGCTTTCATTGGGTTTTCATATTTTCAAGTCTCAATTTAACATGTTCAATCTTACCTCTAGTTTTTGGAATATGTGAAACTTATAATGACTTTAATTTGCCTTCAATCATTCTAACATCTGTACCAGTTCTATGTTAGTTTTGATTGATTGATTTTTCTCCGTATTACGGGTTATATTTTCCTACTTTTTTTTTACATGCCTGATGATTTCAATTGGGTGGCATACATTGTAATTTTTATGTTATAGGATACCAAATATCTCTGTATTCCTATTAATACCCTTTAGCTTTTTTCCAGCATGCAGAGATTACTGGGAAATATATTTTTTATTTATTTTTCAAGAACTTGCTTTTAAGATGTGTAAGATAGGACCAGAGTGGGATTCAATCTAAGACTAATTATCAGCACTGTTGCAGTAAGTCCCCCCCGAGGACTATCGCCATTCCTGCAAATCATGTGGTTGTCCATTCTGTCTAGTGAGAACTGTCACTCTCTTGACCTGTGTGATCTCCAGGTACTGTCTCCACTAATTCTTTTTGGAGACTCCTTCCCTGACTTCTATTAATAGTAGTTTTTTACAATAACTGCTGATTAGGAAGCTCTGTACATTATTTTAGCCAAACAGACCATAGACTTAAATGTCAAACCAAGTATATAAAACTTCTAGAGGAAAACACGGGAAATAATCTTGAAGACATTTATTTAAGCAAATATGTCTTATTCTTTAGGTATGTCACCTAAAAGATGATCCATAAGGGAAAAAGTTTGAAAACTCAAACTTCAGAAAAATGAAAAATTTTGCTATTTAAATACATTATTAGTAGAATGAAAAAGGCAAACTGCAAATTTGAAGAAAGTTAAATCACATAACCACAAAGGTTTTTTGTGAAGAATTTTAAAGAACTCTCTAAATTCATTAATAGAAACTCAAAGAAACAATTTCAAAATAAACTGGCAAAGGCAAACAATTTGGACAGATACTTTACTAAGCAATATATATATGTATATAAAGTCATCTGATATCTGTGTGTGTGTGTGTGTGTAAAAGACCACAAAAAGTAGTTTAACTGTATTTCAATTAATGCAAATTAAAATCAAAATAAGATAGCACCATACAACTATTAGAACATAATTAAAAATAAAAAAATCTGATCATACCAAGTCAAGGATGCTGAGAAACTTAAATTCATACTCTGCTGTGGGAGCATAAAATGGTGCAACACTTTGCAAATAACTTTAGCATATTATTAAAAAATAATGTATATGCATCTAGTTTATAGCCCAGCCATTCCTTTCCTAGGTATTTATACAAGAGAAACAAAAGCATATGTCCATGCATGCACAGACTAATACATGAACGTTCGTAGTTGATACTTTGCAATAGCCAAAATATGAACACAAACCCAATGTCCAACAAAAGGTGAAAGGATGAACAAATTGTGAGATACACATACAACAGACTACTGCTCAGAAATTTAGATAAAGTACACTGGTACCTGTTACAATATGGATAAGTCTCAGAATCATTATGCTGAGTAAAAGAAGCTATACAAAAAAAGAGTACACATTGTGAGTTTCCATGTACATAAAATTCTAAAAACACAAACCAATCTATAATGACAGACATCTCAGCACGGTTCTGATAATTAGGCCATGGGCATCGGGAGGAGGGATATTACTGTCTACCACAAATTTTCATCAACCATGTGAAAGCAGGAGTCGTTTAAAATTCAGGAATGTACCTTGATAATTTACCTCTTATCAAAATGGATTTATTTGAGGAGGGAATAATCTCAGAAATAGTAGCATTGGCATAAAATATTAACAAATAAAAGAAAAATAACTTCTGTTTACTTTTCCACAGTCATACATTTTCTAAGCTTTTATGATTTATGTCAGCATCAGGATTTTGTATGCCTTTCAAGTTTTCACTTTACTTGGAGTGGGGTGAATAGGAAGCTGAAATATTAAAAACAATTCAAAATAGTAGTAAATAATGACAGTTGCACATTTCAAAGAACATGGAATTATGACAATTCTTAAATGATACTTCCTTGTAATATGTTTTTCAGTTTTCAGAGGCAAGTTAATGTGAGCAATTTATTATTATGGTATTGTGTGCTTTTAATGCTTTACTGCTGAAATGTGTAAATGATATTTCTGTTTACTCCAATAACCTGCTATAAATCAAATTTATCTCCTTCAGAGCTTCCTTAGAAGAACAAGGAGGGGGTAAACATCAAAATATAAAACCATTATAAATAAATTAGTTATATTTTGTAGGTTTAAACATTTTATGTTCTGTACCTAATCAAATATAAGAATATATTATACTAAATGTATTTATACTAAAAGATATAAATATTGTAGAGAAACAGGTCACAACAAAATTCAACTTAATTAGTTGCAGTTTTTAAAGCCCATTGACTTTATATTTTAACTTTCTATTAGTTTACTTTTGAAAAAACTAAGTTAACAATTTGAATGATTTTTGAATTCTTAAGAATGGGCTGATAAGATTTGTACTTTCTTTTCCTATTCCCCATAAATCTCTCCCCATCCCTGTAACACAAGCCCCAAATATTATTTCACTAAACGATTATGGTCACATATCTGCAACCTTGTAGTCATGCTTTCCTTAAAACATATTACTAGTTTTGCTTGTGTAATTAGACAAGTGTAATTTAAAAAGTAAATGGTGATTGGGAGTTATTCAAAAGCATCTCCAGTCACATAAAACTGAGTGCAGTTTTCATTAAATGTGGTGGCAATCAGAATTGGGAGGATAAAGAAGTGACCCTCTCTGTCAGAGTAAGTGAGGGGGGTGGGACTCCAAATTACAAAATGTTTGTCAAACCTGGGAACAGGTATTTTCTCAATACAGTGTCCCCGAAGACTTAAATACCAGGAAAATTAGGCTGAAATTAGAACTCAATAATCCAAGCCTTCAAGGCTCATCCAACCCCAGTGATAAGATGTTACAGTAGTAGGCGGGACAATACAACTTATTTACATAGGAATTCATCAGCTGGTTCTTAAGTACATTGTTGTTTAAAAAAACAAAACTATTCTGGGGATGACTTTAGAAAGCCTGTGTGCTTTTAACTTAAACCCAAGGAGAGAGTATATACAGTATCTGAAGTGAATCATCCTTGGCATGTTATAACTCCATTCGAGTCAGTAGAAGAGTAGAGAGGTAGCCCCTAACCTGGCTTCAGGCTGGGGCTTAACACTAAATCTTTTAGGGACTGATTTCCAAACCTTCACTAGCTTGTTCTATTGCTTGAACCCCATCAACCCTTCAGCTTTACCTCTGCCCAGTATTTTGTTTTTCTCTTGTATTTCTAGTCCACAAATATGATTATCTTGTATTTGAACTTACTCATTTTTTTTTCTGTCATTCAGCGTATTTGTTTAAGGCAGAATAATTTAGAGTAGACACTCTACATTATCTTGATCCAGAAGTTACAAATCATTTTGACCTTGCTGTAAAGAAAATCTTAAGTGCTCAAGGACATATGTGTGGGACGTGTTTGGAGAATGGGTCAGGATTAGAAAAAGAAGACAGCAGCACTGCCTAAGTTTGAACTTTTGAGGGTAGGTCTTAACGCCTACAGAACACAAGGTATACGGGTATATCATAAAGGAAAGTACAAATACATTTTATTAAGTATATTTTATATTACTTATAAATTTCTATTGAAATAGTTTTTTTCTTTGTCACATGCTTGTAAAATAGAATAGACAAGATGAAATCTGAAAGGAGGCATTTTAAATGTATAAATATTTAAAAGAATTAATATCTAGTATGCGTAAAAAGCATTTGAATTAATGGATTAATGTTGAAGTACCAATAAAAAGTAATGATCAGAAGGTGTGACTGTCAACTTTGGGAAGAATAAGCCCAACAGTAAATAAAGTATATGAAAAGATGTTCAATCTTATTATAAGGAAACTCAAATTAAAAGAAGATAAAATTTCAGACTTGTCAGATGTCATATATTTCAATCATATAACTTTGCATGTTGGCCAAAATATGGGGAAAAAAAAAAAAAAAAGAACTCTGTCACCTCAGTTCTATAACCAGTGAAAAATAATGTAAACAGAGCCACTTTAAAATGGAATCAGAGATGCCATCCTCGAGAATTTCCCTGCATGCATCACTCCTCAGATTTTTGTAATGTTATAACTGGGCAAAATAACCTTGGATTGTGCCAAACTAATATTGTATTCTAAACAATTGTTTGCAAAGCTAATAGAATAACAGACATCCTGACTACAGACTCAAATTAAAGACATTCTTTCGAATTAGCATCGCTATATTTAGCTAAAGAATAATTTAGCTTATTAACACCAATAGAAATCCCTTCCTTGCATTATGTAATCATCCCCCTTCCCTTTCTAATAAAAACCCCTTGCCTTTACCCCCTAATTGAAACACTATTTCGGTTTCTGCCTGAATCAGTACTTCCTGAATAGCTATTCTTTCGGATCTCAAATAAATGCATCTTTTCCCTCACTTTGGCCTTCTATTTTTAGATTAACAGACCTCAAGATACTAAAATCTGCCAAGTGTTTAAATGAGCTTAGAAGAGGAACTCAGGCCTCTGGTGAAATTGCAGACGTGGTCAACACCAGCATTTTAGGCTGATGAGTCACCCAACTAACTCAAATCGGGATCCCTAACTCATAGAAATTGTAACATAATGAATTGTCGTTGTTTTCCAATGCTAACTTTGTGGTAATTTCTTATGAATCAATAGAAAACCAATAAAGTAAACAAGTCACCAATTTATTTTGTAAAGTCAGTAAAAATTCATTGCTAAAAATATGTAAAGATTTTAAGAAAAAGAAATGCCAATTAAACTTATAACTTAAAGATTCATAATAAAATCTTAGTGAAATGGCAATATGTTTGGACTTTTCTTATGAAATAAATGTATGAGGAAAATCTTTAGTCTTGGAGAGACCAGTCACCAAAGATAAAGTTAAGATATTTTGCAGTGTAGAAATTTATTAAACAAATCTGTATGGCAGCAGTCTATAAACAGAATTAACAAAATCAAAATATATGCAACAAGCTTGGAAAAATAATATCAAAATGTGATACACAAATATGTGCAGAGATGTGAATAATTCATAATGGCAAGACAAGTAAGACAACTGGAATGAGCACAAAAACAAGCACAATAAATCATTATGCAAAAACATAAATGAGCATTTCACATAAAATGAATTTTATTGGTGTAGTTAGGGTATAAAATTATTCTTAACCATGTTGGAAGTCGCGGAAGTAACAATCAATACAAAAATATAAAATCTTATCACTATTTTATTATCAAAAAAACAAAATTTTATAAGATTTAGTATTGCTGGGGGCACAGAGAAATTATTGTATTTATATTTTGTTGACGTGACAAGGAATTAAATCACTGTTTTTTAGGGGTTTTTTGTTTGTTTTTTGTTTTTTCAAACAGAATTTGGCATGCTTTAACAAAATTTAGTAATTTGGGCATAATTTGACTTTCTTAAAAAATTATGCCCATATAAATAAATGTGTTATTTTAAGGCTAGCATATCATTTTCCTAAGATTTTAAAGTTGGAAACAACTTTAAATAGAAAATGGAAAATATTTAATAGAATAAAATAGAAAATGATACACAGTTAATTGAGCATTAAATTAAAATTGTAATATAAGATGTATGTTAGTTCCTTGAGTTCTAAAAATACATAAAACTAATGTCAACTGCATATATTTCTATTTGCACTTATTTAGAATTAGGAACACAAGCAAATACTAATTTGTAATCACACATCAAATTTGAAAGTTATTTCACACCTTTGGACAAATATGAAAAACAAAACAAAACCAAAAAAAACCCTCTAAACTACCATAAATTCTCTTTCAAAAATGTCAGGATACTGATACTAATAGGTACAGAACACAGATTGGTGGTTGTCAGAGGTTTGGTGTTAGTGCAAAATAGGTGAAAAAGAACAAACTCCCAGTAACACGATAAATACATTCTAGGCATCTAATGTACAGCATGGTGACTATAGTTAATACTACTTCATTGTATATCTTAAAGTTGCTAAAATAAATCATCTTAAAAGTTCTCATAATAAGAACAAGAATTGTAACTAAATGTGGCGATGTGTACTAACTACACTATCGGTGTGCTATTTCTCAATATATACATATATTGAATCAGCATGTGGTACACCTCAAATTCGTATAATGTTATATGTCATTTATATCTCAATCAAAAAAAATTTTAAAAGACAGGAAAGGAGAGAATAAATGAAGACTAGAATGGAAAGAGAGAATGGGGGAGGGGGAGTAGAGAAAGAAGGAGAGAAGCATCAAATGTTGAAACAATGAAAGCATTAAGAAAGCAATTAAGTAAAGTACCACTATAGGCTGATATCCCTAATGAACACAGATGCAAAAATCCTCAACAAAATATTAGCAAACTGAATTCAGCAACACATTAAAAAAATCATACACCATGATAAAGTGGGATTCATTCTTGGTATGGAAGGTTGGTTCAACATCCTCAAATCAATTAATGTGATACATCGTATTAACAAAATGAAAAATAAAAACCATCTGGTCATATCAGTAGTTACAGAAAAAAACATTTGGCAAAATCCAAAATCCATTATGATAAAAACTCTTAGCAAAGTGGGAACAGAGGCATCATACCTCAACATAATAAAGGCTAAATATATATGATAAGCCCACAGCTAATATCACAATCAGTGGGGAAAAACTAAAAACATTCCCCTTATGATCAGAAACAAGACAAGGATGCCCATTGTCACCACTTTTATTCAACATAGTACTGGAAGTTCTAGCCACAGCAGTCAGACAAGGAAAAGAAATAAAAGGCATCCAAATTGGAAAGAAGGAAATAAAATTGTCATTATATGCAGATGACATGTTACTATATAGAGAGAATTCTAAAGATTACACCAAAAAAATTATTAGAAATGATAAATGACTTTAGTAAAGTAGCAGGATACAAAATTAGTATTCAGAAATCTGCTGCATTCGTACACACAAATAACAAACTATCAGGAAAAATAAAGAAAACAATCCCATTTACAATTGCTTCAAAAACAATGAAATATTTAGGAATAAATTTAACCAAAGAAGTAAAAGTTCTGTACTCAGGAAAGTATAAGACATTGAAGACAGAAATTAAAGAAGACACAAATAAATGGAAATATATACCATGTTCATGGATAGGCTGAATTAACATAGTTAAAATGCCCATACTGCCTAAGACAATATGTAGATTCAATTCATCCCTATCAAACTACCAATGACATTTTTCACAGAACTAGAACAAAAAATCCTAAAATTTATATGAAACCATAAATGACCCCAAATAGCCAGAGCAATCTTGAGAAATAAGAATAAAGTGGGAGGTATCATGCTACCTGACATCAAATCATACTACAAGCGTATAGTAATCAAAACAGCATGGTATTGGCATAAAAACAGACACCTAGATCATTAGAACAGAATAGAGGGCCCAGAAATTAATTCATGCCTATGTAGTTATTTAATCTATGACAATGGAAGCAAGAATTTGCACTGGTGTAAAGACAGTCTGTTTAACGAAAGGTGCTGAGAAAATTGGACAGGCACATTAAAAAAGTTAAATAAATAAAACTGGACCACCTTCTTATGCTATATACAAGAATAAATTCAAAATGGATTAAAGACTTAAATGTAAAACCCAAAACCATAAAACTCCTAGAAGAAAATATAGTAAGTACATTTGAATGCATTACCCTTAGTAATGTTTTTAGTGATATATATCCTCGGACAAGGGAAATAAAAGAAAAAATAAACATGTGAGATCACATCAAACTAAAAAGTTTTTGTTTTATTTTATTTGTTTTTTTACTGCAAAGGAAACCATTGATAAAACAAAAAGGCATTCTACTGAATGAGAGAAGATATTTGCCAATGATACATGTGATAAGGAGTTAATATCCAGAATTTATTTAAAAAAAAATCATACAACTCGACACCAAAAGAAAAAACAACCCAATTTAAAAATGGGCAGAGGACATGAAGAGACATTTCTCTTAAAAGGACATACAGATGGCCAACAGACATATGAAAAAATGCTCAACATCAATAATTAACTAGAGAAATGCAAATAAAAACCACAAAGAAACACCACCTTACTCCTGTCAGAATAGCTGTCATCAATAAATCAACAAACAATAAGTGTTTGAGAGGATGTGGAGAAAAGGGAACCCTTTTGCACTGTGGATGGTATTACAGATTGATGCAGCCACTATGGAAAAAGAGTATGGAGGTAGTTCAAAAATTGAAAATATAACTACCTTATGGCCCAGCAATTCCACTCCTGGGTATCTATCCAAAGGAATCCAAAACACTAATTTGAAAAACTATATGCACCTCTATGTTTATTGCAGCACCATTCATGATAGTCAAGATATAGAGACAACTGAAACGTCTATTGATACACAATTGGATAAAGAAACTGTGGTATATTTATGTGATGGATTATTACTTGGCCATAAAAAAAGAATGAAATCTTACCATTTGCAACAACATGAATGGACCTAGAGAATATTATGCTAAGTGAAGTAAGCCAGGCTGAAAAAGATAAATACCATATGATTTCACTTGTATGTGGAATCTAAGGAATAGAATAAACGAGCAAACTAAACAGAAATCAACTCAGAGATAGGGAGAAAAGAACTGATAGTTGCTATATTGGAGGGGGAAGGGGATGGGTGTTGCCAAGCAGCAGCCTAACTGTTTGTTTCCTTGTATCTGCCCCCAAAGAATGGAGAGTCTGTAAGACGGATCCTTTCAGGGACTTTGCTAAACCTTTGTGTTTGCACCTTATGCCTCCCTGTTTGGTCCCAGAAAGATGACTGGACAGTCAATGACGAGTAAGATTCCTCACGGAAGGAACAACTCAAGCCAGGCGCAGTGGAGTGGAGACCAACAGGAGAACCCAGGGGGTTCACAGAGGTGGGCACAACCCCCCACCTTCCTCAGACTAATGAAAGCCTCAGCCTCTGTGGCTGCATTCATTTCCAAAACCTGCAAGAAAAGTGATTCAATGATGTGTGCTCTCCATCTATTCATATGCATATAGGTTTTGTCCTTGGGGAAGTTCAGACTTATGGTCCAGCTGCCTGCAGGTAAAGGTGATTGACATAAATCAGTTTCCTATTATGATGTACGGAATTCACAGATCTTGAGATTGACAAGCTTTATCTCCTTTACTTCCCCACCTAACTAATAAAAGCTGATGCTAGGCCCAATTAGGGGCATCCAGTCCTTGAGACTGGGGGTCCCTTGATCTGCTTAAACTGTATTCATGGCTACTGTCTTTTCTTAACCCTGCGCCACCCTCCTCGCTCCCCACAACTCTCCTCGCACTGGAGGTGACAGATGGGGGAGCAGGTAAAGGGATTAGAAAGTACAAATTAGTAGTCAGAATATAGCCATGGGGATATGAAATACAGGGTGAGAAACACAATCAACAATGTTGTAGTGATTGTGTAGGGTGCCAGAGGGGCACTGGACTCAGGGGATCATTTCATAGACCATGTAGATGCCTGACCAATATGCTATGCATCTGAAGCTGAAGTAGAATAATATTGAATGTCAACTATGATTTTATACACTCACACACACATATAATATCATATATATATATGTATATAATCATCTATACATATATATATGATGTGGAGTACAGCATAGTGAAGATAGTCACTGCTATCGTAACAGCAATATACATTGTTAGAGGGGTAGTATATTTGGGGGGGGGGTTATCACTTTTTGATAAATGTCTAACAATTGCATTGCATTGCACACCTGAAATTAATTTTAAAAAATACAGAGAAAAAAAAAATGAAAGCAATTAACTCAGTGTTTAAGGGAAGATTTAAGGAAGAAACAAAGAAAAATGATTCAATAAACATTGCAAGACCTTTACTTAATTGTCAGATTATTAGCAAGAAAACCAGAAAATTGAGTTTTTACTAAAGTCTCATTATAATTAACAATAAATTAATGATATAGGGAAATGAAAATGATATACACTAATGATAGATGAGGAATAGCTTAGTTCACAGCATGTTGTTATTCTTTCCTTTCATTGCAATGTATCTCTTAGGGTGTCAGTCAACCCAAAATAAAATATAAAAAGGTTACACAGATACCGTCTTTCTCTCAAAGAAAATTTCAGAATATACATAATTATCCAGGTAGGCATGAAGATGAATTTAAGAAGTTTGGCTTCAATGAAACAGATCCTTTTAAATCCAAAGTTATCGGTATATGGAAACATAGCAAAGATCACGGTCTCCCTCTTTTGCACATATTCACAAATTTGCTTTATGATTTTAAGGTACATTACACAGAATGGGAAGAGCTACCTGGCATTCAGTGGGCATAAAATTAATTACTCAGATTATTATGTCTGACAGAAAATCAGCTTATATAATAAAGATGGATAAAATCACTTAAGATTAAGTTAGTCCATGGTGTCTAGAGGACCTTTTTGTCCTCCACTTAAACAAGGGGGAAAAAAATGGAAATGGAAGAGGGTTGGGCAGATGCTGAAATTTGCACTCAATCAAAATTCCAGAGCTCTAGTTATGCTCAGTGAATCTTCCTCATTCCTTATCCACACCATCCACCCACCAAATCATTGTCTCCCTCACTATTAAAAATTGCCTAAGCAACCAATTCCCTGAGCCAGTCAGCCATCCAGGCATCACCTGTAGGTAAACCCATCAGGTGATAAATCATCACCAGGACTCTTCTCTATCAGTTTGGTCTGATTCAATAACCGCCACCCCCAAACCAAATGTTTCAGTTGTATCTTTTGGAATTTTCATTGCGATCTAAGAAAGATCCTACAGTTTTCTATTTTTTTCAAGAATTTTTTGTTTCAGTTATATATAATAGCTTTTAACTGTACGTAGTACATTACTGACTAAGCAGCTAAATAAATATAGACATGTTTCTCTATTTTTTAAAAATTATCCATCAAATCAATGTCTTGTACTCATTTTGATATCTCTCAATGTGTACTATGTCCACGCTGTAAGAAAACTTTATGGACTTTGAGATTGTGATGTTCCTTTGCAGTTAAGACTTACCATCAACCTAGGGGAATGTTATTTTGTTGTTGTTAAAGGCAAACAACATTTATTTAGTGGTCTACTATGACTGGGAACCAATCTATTTCTACTCCTGTCCGTGGGGATGCTGATAATTCCATCTGTACCATTAAAAAGACTTTAAATCTTTATACTAAAAGTTCTAGAATCATGTTACAGATGTCTTTACCTCATTACATGGTTACTGGGGATTGTTTCATCTGGTGTACTTTGATACCGTGTGTACCTTAACAAGCAATCTGGCATAAGCCTTCTGTTTACAGCACTAGAAAACATAGCATTGTTGTATATCATGGGTACTGTTAATTACACTGCCGCGCTAGGCATCATTAAGCCTCAAAATGCTCAAAGGCATGTCAGGAGGATTTGTTTTTACTTAAATTAAACTGCTTTTAAGACTCAGATTTAAATAAACCATGTAGGTGACAATTGAGTATAGTACAATATATCATTGCTTTCCCAGCTTTGGTTGAAAATAATCTTTTGGCAAGTTCAAGTTTGTTGGTCAGATATAACCCTTTTTAATCAGGAAAGGTTTTCATTCTTTCAACTAACTCCCAACAATTTAGGTTCACTTAATTGAACACACATGCTTTTGATATTTTCTATAAGTAAAATTTGAATTAAGTATACTGTACAATACACATGTAAGAGTCAATAATTGATAAAGATATCTTTATAATCTGGGTTGCCAAAACACTAAAAATTGACTATAATGCAAACAGAGAAAAATTATTTCTTAAATAATTGCTGAATATTTACATTGTGTGCCCCCATTTAAGTACTGATGAAATGTAAGGAATGAAGGCTCTGTTGTGGAATGCTTATTAGATAATTATATAAAAATTGGCATTAAAAAAACATAAGTGAATGGAATCATTAAAATTAAAACTTTTATTTTTTTCAGTGGTCAAAAGTAAAAAGAAAATCTTCAATGTGATATACCTGGCTATAAATGATGGAGCTATGAAATATTATTACGTATAATTATTAAAAGAATGATGTATACCATAAACTAAAATACACACAGACGTGTGTGTGTGTGTGTGTGTGTGTGTGTGTGTGTGTGTGTGTGTTATAATACCTTAGCCAAGACTAAACAGCTAACCCATAACAGATCTGATATAAAAATCTTAGTTCTTCATTTTAACACCCAGATCCCTGGGCAATTATATGAGTAAGTAATTATATAGATAAACTGCTCTACCCAAGATATTGAAAAAGAAAATTGTTCATAAATAAAAGCTCTTATTTTCATTAGACAATAAAAGAGAACTGAGGTAAAAAAAAATTATACTACAATATGGAACTGTGGGTAATTCTATAGGATCAGGAGTTAGATTAACAGGTGTTTTAACCTTGGAGAATTTATATAACTTCTTTCAACTATAGTTTCCTCATAAATTAAAGGGAATAGTCATTTTGTCTGCTTTCCTGATGGTTCTAAAGGCTGAATGAAGCTTTATATCTTGTAAAGTGTTTAGTAAAGTCTTGGCATGTAAGTACACACTGAATGGCTGGTCATTGTTGCTATATTTTTATTTGCAATAATAGGATAACTATAGCAGAATGTGTAATCTGCTCAAAGCCTCAAATATTTTAGTATTAATATAGGAATTCCTTGGCTAGCAAAAGAGGTGATTACATTTCATCAAATTCTGATAAGTGTATTTGGATGTATTTTTCTATTGCTAAATACTCAAAAGTATATTTTAACTTTTTAGAAATTATCTATCTGTAATTGTAATGAATTTATATTTAAGAATGCAAACAAGTTTAAATTTGATGAATTTGAAGGGATAGTAACAGATATTTGAATATTCATTAACCATGCAATCTGGTTTTTGTCTGTGACACTGATTGTAATCAATATGATTCCCAAATGAGAGTTTGAAAACAAAAATGAAATGATTTTCATATTCATAGACATAAAATGACAGAGGTTTAAAGAGAACTCTAGAGAAAGACTTACTGTGTTTGAGTCCAGATTCTGCCACTTCCCTTTCATTAGACAATGTGAGGATCTTAGGCAAGTCATAACCTTGTTGTGCCTTTTCTTCTCAAGTCTAAAATGGGGATAAAAACAATACTTCCATTTAGGGTTATTGTGAAAAATAAGTAAGTTAGTATTTGTAAACCATGTAGAACATTCCTAAGCAGTCAGTAAGAACCATGGTTTTGGTGATCTATCATAACAAAGCATCACAAAACTTAATATCTTTAAACAACAAAAGCTTATTATTTTTCATGGTCTATAATTTAGTTCTTTGTTTTATCTTCTGATTTCTCCACATGCAGCTGATTGGGTGGGTAAGAGGTACAAGATGACCTCATCCTTAAGTCTGGCAATTGGTGCTAGCTAAAAGCTGAGTCCTGTCAGATCTCTTTCCTGTATCCTCTCATCCTTCCACAATACAGAGCATTATATAGATGGAAAGAGGTTATCTTGAAAACCTTATCAGTATGGAGGATAATTTTTCCAAGTATACCTTGATTAACTATATGCCAACCTATATCAGTTTATCATTCATTTATTCAGTAACGCAACATTTATTTAACGAACAAGTACTGTGTGCAGTCACAGTGCTAAATACAAAGGTGACTATTCTTGGAATAAAATAATTAATAATCCATAAAAAATTCCAAGGGGATTTTTCACATGAGGATATTGAGTCAAATTATCAAATATTTTAATTAAGTTGTAAAGGAACTGAAAGATGCACTTTGAAAATAAGTTCAGTATTATTATATTTAAGACATAATTAGATAATAACTTCCTCACACAGTATAAAAGTGGTCACTTCTTTAATTTGAATGGTTGATTAAAAGATTAGAATGTTCATGGAGTGATAGATATTTTTCCGATTTTCAATTTGAAATAAAAATTATATTGATAGTGTCAAATTGGTAAATTCCCCTAATTTGAATATATCATTGAGGAAAATTTGAAATTATTTACTATATATGTGCTAGAATTTATTTTACACGATTTGAGATGTCTATGAATTCTACACATGACCACTCTTGTATTTTACATTGCTTTGTGAATTTAACATTGAAAAGTAATATCTTCCCTGTGAAAACACAATAATTGATGTTCAAAAGACTAAACATCCACATAAGTATATAAAACACTTTAACACCTACAGTACTCCATCTTTTTCAAGGAGACAATATTATTAGAAAATGCATTATTTACTACACAAAAATGGATTTTAGTATATACAAGAAGTTTAGATAGGAATGGAAAAGCAGCTATTAAGATGTAGTGTCAGGTGGGTACTAGACTTGTTGGGGTTATCACTTTGTGAGTTATATAAATGTCTGGTAACTATATTGTTCTATATGCCAGAAACTAACTGAAAAAAAAAAAAAAAAAAAAAAAAAAGGAAGAAAACAGATTTAACTGAAAACCCCTGATTTTTAAATTTAAAAATAGCAAAATTATTGTGAAATCTATATTTTCTTTCTCATAATGTAGTTTGACTTAACTGTATAGAGATGGTGTATTATAGACTTATACACTTGCAACCTATGTAATTTTACTAACCAATGTCACCCCAATAAAAGTTAAAAAACATCTTAAGCCTCTTATTCAGTGTATTTCAGTCATCATTACCTTATGCTACTGAGATTAGAAAAAAAAATAAGTATGCTTATTATGTTAAGAAATTGCAAAGATTGTATACAGTATGAATTTTGCTTTACATATTGTGTGAGGATATATATATATATATATATATATATATATATATATATATATATAATTTTTCCCCCCCAAAACCGGTACAGTTTTGTGTGTGAGGAAATAAATACAAAATCTTTGGAGATGGCAGTTTTTCAGATGTTTTTGTTTTTATTTTTGATGACCTTGACAGTTTTGAGAAGTATTGGATCAAGTGTTTTATAGGATACCCTTCTATTGGAATTTGTCTGATGTTTTTCTCATGACAACACTGGGATTGTGTGTTTTTGAAAGGCAGATCACAGAGGTAATGTGTCATTTTCAATATATCATATCCAGAGTACACACTATATACGTGATTTTTATTATTATTATTATTGTTGCTGTTGACCTTGACACCTGTCTAAGGTAGTGTTTGTCAGGTTTCTCTTTTTTAATGCCTTTTCATATTTTACTCATTAGAAGGAAGTCACTATGTGTAGCCTACACTTAGAGAGTGGGAAGTTATGCTCCCACTCCTTGAAGGCAGAATGTCTAGATAAAATCGAATTATACTGCATGGGTGACTGATCTCTTTCCTCCCATGTATTAATTTATTCAATTATTTATTTATGTAAATATGGAATCATAAACATGTATTTTATTTTACACTGCAGGTCATAATCAAATACTATTTTATGAATTTTCTTGCTCAAATTTTTCTAGATTTGGACATTGGGAGCTGTTTGAATTGGTTCATGTGCCCCTTTGACATACTCATATATCAATCTGTGTGTGTGTGTGTGTGTGTGTGTGTGTGTGTGTGTTTTGAGCACCTCCTTAATTTTGGTACTGTAAGACAGATGCTCTGGGATCATCTTGATATCTCCTACATCGGTCATAAATCCAGAAATTTCTCCAAGGAGCTCTTTTTTTTTTTCCCTTTGGCAAATAGGACTAAAAACCAAGATGTGAGTGCTAGGTGTGCTCATTGCCAACTGTGTGACTCTGTATTTTTTAACCTTGAAAAGTACCAAATTTATTGTTTATGAGTATGTTCTAAAAAGGAGCCAAAAGTGAAAAAGAATACCAATATATGGGGGCCTCCTATAGTTTCTCAGTACGTTTTTGTGCATTAACACAATATATGAAACACATGTTTTATGCATTGCAGACTTGTGTTGTAGAAAAAAACAAGTGGATAAAAAATCGTATTGTTTTGCTCTTAGGATTTAAGAAAAGACGTCAACAGCAAGAAAGGTTTTCACTAATCCTATAGGGATAATGACTTGATGACTAGCAGATGAAAAGAAGTTCTGGAGGAACCTAAGTCAACTGTGAAGATGGAAGTGGTGATGAAAGGAAGGTGGTTAGCAATGGCTAAAGAATTACTGTTATTGAAGTTTACAGTAAGCTTTAATCTCAAGGACCTATCATTTGCCTCTGTAGTGTGGAAGCATTCTGCATATATTATTAATTTATACTTCTGTCGCACACTTTATTGAGTACTCTTATTATTATTCTCGATTGGCCCATGTTGCTGGTTTATACCAAAATATTCAATTTTATGTGGCAGAACCAAGGACACTTTCATTTTAGTTATTGCTGTCTCAGCCACATAATGGTTCTTATTTCAATGTTTGCATCTCGTGTGTAACATAATTCCCCAACTCCACAGTTCATCGCTCTCTGATATGCTGCTTTAGCTGCACCTTACAAAAAAAGCAGTTACAATGTTTTGTTACACTGCTAGCTTCTGGGTAAGTAGTTTATAGCTGGGCAAGTCCACATTGTCCCACGTCCTTTGAAACAGTATGGATGCCTTGGTCCAAGGAGATGTTATATAGACTTCCATTATGTTAAATTGGACATCTTGTGATCCAAAAGTCAAAGATACTGGCATAGGCACTGAAGCCAGGGGAAGAAGACCTGTATTCAAGATGCATATTGTTCACAACATGACGATAACAATATAAATTCTTCTATCACCCAAACTCTTCCTTTCTGCCACTTGGCACTCAATCTCCTCACCACGTGTCCTGGGCACTGAAAACCACTAATGTACTTTCCATCACTGTAGTTTTTTTTCTTTTTTCTCTAGAACTCCATTCAACAGAAACTATACATATAAAAAATAATATGGGGAGTCATATTTTTTTTTCATTCTTTCACTTAGCATAATGCTGTGGCAATGTCTCCATGTTGTTCCATCATTAGTGATTCATCTCTTTGCATGGCTATGTAATGTCCCATTACCTAGATTACAACAATTAATTGTTAATTAGTTTTCATTAGGGTGTTATCTAGATTTTGATGGCTACTATGAATAAAGTTGTCTCTTATGAATACAGCTGTTATAAACATTTTCATAAAAGTCTTTGTGTGGACATGTTTATTTTTCATTTATCTTAGGTGAATATCTGGATGTAGACTGCCTGGATTGAATAGTAAATATATTTTTAAGTGTATAAGAAACTGCCAACTCCCTTCCAATGTGACCCTGTCTTACCACCTTAGAAAAGACTCTAAATATGCAGACATATTGGCTTTTCCAACACAAGGCACTAAGTAATAGGTTTACATAGTAGTTTTCATATAACAGATGTCTGAGGAATAAACTTCCAATAAGTAGAATATATTGTCATACTATATATACATAATTAATTTATACAGTATTTTAAAACTCAATATGAGGCTTAAATGGCTTATTTGTCTTAGAAAATATTGTACTGTCCTTTTCCTATCTATCTATATATCTACATTTTATTGATGTAAAACATCATTGACATATTTTGTCTTTCTTACTTAAAATAACCGATGTAGTAGTGATTTAATAATGAAATCAATGCTAATTAATACTATCAATGCTATAAATGATTTAATAATGAGACCAAATAATGTAGTAAATCAAAGGGGGGTCCTGATATTTGACCTTCTAGCATGGGTACATTTTGAGATGTTACTGAGAACCTTAAGAGATTGTAAAGAGAGCACTCTCAGGGAGGGAAGGATGGCAGGTAAAATCCGGTGATTCATAATTTTCTAGTAAGTATAAGATAATTCACAAAGTTAATAGCTTTATTGACATTATGACATATCAATTAAGCACCGTTTAGGAATTATAACATAAAAGTTAAATTTGTACTCAACTATGAACTATGTTAGATGTGACTTAACATAGTTAATTATATTCTAACTTTTGAAAACAAAATTGGTTGGCCTATAAAAATATACTGTAGCTTTTAAAATTCCCAAACAGATTCTTTAAATAGTGAAATAATGAGTGATCATGAATAATGTTTGCTTAGAGAAGTTGTTATAATTGAAAGCTACCTATCTATTAACTTCATATAACTATAATTATTGCTAAATAGGAGAATTTGCTAAATCTGTTGAGTGACTTATGATTCTTTTAGGCACAACAGATCAGTTTTTAGACTAAGTTTTTTCTGGTGACATTTGTGAACATAATTAGTCCCAATGAACCTGACAATTCCAAAAGATGCTAGAAAAACCATGTCACTTTAATCAGTGCTCAATAACTACTACCCTAGGATTTCTTATTTTTTTGCAATGACAAGGGGTCATTTAGTAACAAAAAACAGGCATTAGAAGGCTATTCATTATTACACTGGTGAGAAAACAAGTCAGTGTGTGTCATCAAATTGGTTGGTCATTCACATTTATCTTCATGTTCTAAGTTAATATGATTCTATCACCAAACATATTATTAAGCAGCCTTAGAAACATGGCAAATTTGCGGAAAGACAGAAAATTATGCTGGCAAATTCCTGTTTCTAAGCTCATATAAGAAAGCCTATAATATTGACCAAAAGCATCTTAAAGTTCCCCTCAGCTTGACTAAACTTTAGACAGGCTTCTTGCTTACTTGAGGCCCAAACTTGCCGTTTTTACAGAAAACACTGATCCTTTGACACATACGAGTAAACCTTATAAAAAGCATCTTGACAGTTTTTGCAACCAAGGAATGTCTATCCGTAAGGACCTAGGAATCATCTCACTGAAACACCACCATGGAAGTTAATGCCCCATCCCTGTTCTCTGTGGGACAGCAGGAGCCTAACTTCCCAGGATGCCTTATTCCAACTTATAAAACTACCTCCTGTCATGAGATACAAGAAAATTTACGTTTCCTTTGGGAAAAGTCAATTAGCAAAGGCAGATGACCTATGTTTCCCCCACACCCCAACTGTTAAAAATTATATCTTTCAAGAATTGCCAAGTAAATAATTAAAACATAATAAATACATGATAATCCAAGGAATGAAAGGGATTTATTAAGTAGCCAAAATAAGTTTTACTCATAAGTCATGAACTGTCTTTAAGATATTTTTTTTCTAAACCATTGACAACTGCTATCAGAAAATCCTAAGGTACAAATAAATAAATGTATGATAGAATATCCAAGGATGTTCCACTTTGCAGCCACTGACAATCTGGAATCAGATTTCCCAGGGCAACAATGGAGGCATTTCTCCCCAGTAGCATGGACAAAATGCTTAGCAGTCATTTTTTTTTCTCCTTCCCATTTAAGCTACTACAGTTCAAATTTGTATCACAATCTTATTTCAGAACAAATAAGTAAATATGGCAGATATAAACGATTGTGATACACATACCAATAAACGTTAACTTTAAATCTGTTACATAAACATGCCAATTTTTTTTTAGAAAAGTGCTAGATTTTAGAAACTATTTAATTCAGTATTTTTAGTAATATATGTGGAAAATGTAAATAATTTAACAAAAGTCACAATCATTGGTTAATGGCAGACTTAGAACTCTGATCTAGAATCAAGCTTTAGTACAGTTCTGTTTCCTTTTTGTACACCTAACATAGTACTTTATTTGCAACTATTGTTCTCAGAAAAGTGAGACAAAATCAGCAACCTCCAAAGAATTTACAGATGATCACTACTTTAAAAAATTATCCAGTGCCTCCCATTTCTCCATATACACAGGATGCCAAAAAATGTATACACATTTTAAGAAAGGAACATGCATTAAAATTGTAATACTTAACATCTACTGATAACAAAAGGTGAACACAAGTCATGTTTGAACCCTGCAATTACAAGAGGTGCTCAAAGCGGTTACCTTCAGTGTCCAGATACTTCTGATTACGGGGAACTATTGCTTGAGCAACATTAACCAAAGTATTTACTTGTATACATTTTTTTGGCACCTCCAGTATATAGTCGGACTGGGGTTAATTGGACATTATGTAAAGGCACTTATAAACAATATTCAACTATTTAAACAACATGCTAATTCCAAACATTCAGGTGTGTAGAAGATATAGAGAGAGATTGAGGCTCACATGCCCAGTGGGAGAGCCATATAAAGTTGGTCACAGAAATTGCCTTTTCTCTAGCACTCACAGTGCAGTCTCAGTAACAACACATAGTCACATGTGAAGTGAGAAGCAGAATTATTACATCTCTGTCTGATATTCCCATAATGCTTTGTATAGTCATCGTCTAGCTTTTGTATTATCTCACAAATATACTGCAGTTCCAGAAGGGCTGCACACTATTTTATTTTACTTTTACCCATATATTATCAATATCTAGCACAATGCTTGGCAAATGTAATGTGCTAAAAATATCGGACAAAATTGTGAAAACTTCTCCAGACAACTGAGGTACATGCCCATCAGTCTATTCAGGTGGACTAGTGTGACAAACGCAAGAGTCTGCAAACAACACTTCCTGGATGTCTGTGTACATGAATAAGTGAATGATGCCTTAAATATAACACACATTAGCGTGCATCTAATTAATTAGGTTCTTATGCCTGATTAAAGAATCATGAGAAACTCTAAAAGATATTGCTTTGGGATATTTCCCTTTGGATTCATTTACAAGCTAACAAAAGGATGTAAATCTGGTAATAGGTAAAATTTGCATAGATGTGAAAGATCTGTGAGATGATAGAGCTCTAGGAACTTTATTGATATTTTATAAGTTCATGCCATGGGATGGTGAATCCATTAAGGAGAAAAAGCCCTCCTAGAAAATTTGAATCTGAACACACTGAAATATAATAATATCAAATATGATGCACTAAAGATGCATATAAACTCCTTACTGAGAATGTTTCACTTGACTCTCTTCTGCATTTCTCTGCACATCACAAACAGAACTGTACATATAAGTTTATGAGTAAATTAATGTGAAAAGGGTGTCTATAAAATACAGGAATATTTGAAGATCTCTGAAAAACAAAGACTACTTCCCTTTAGATCATATGAGTAACATTTGATATTATACATAAATTATAAAATTAAATATTTCAAAAAATAGCAAACCAAAACAACTACAATCGTACATTTTCTGATTCAATTAAATAAGAGGAGTTTTTAAGTTGGGACCCTGGCTGTCAGGCAGCACTCTGACTACACCTCTTAGATACTACTTTAAGAAGAATGATGTATAAATGAATATATGAGCATGCCACAGAAGAAAGATCATAGGTAAAATAGAATTTTTTAAACACTCTGTGATCAAAAATGGTTAAAAAGTAAAGTTATACATGAAAGGATCGAGAATATTGATTTTTGGTAAGATTAAAAAAACAAAACCTTATAGATGTGTACCACTTAATAATTAGCAATATATTCTTTTAAACAGTATTTTTATTTTTTTTTTAATAAGAACTAGGCCTTTGTGCTTGCTCAGATCAATCTGTCAACTCAATCTTCACTTAGTTCACCATCTTACCACTTAAATGTATGCATCTATTTTAAGCGTCTGCTCAAAAGCTTTCTTTGAGCTCCTTATCTAAACTACTTGAGCCTTTT
The DNA here is from genome assembly GCF_057876585.1 of Rhinolophus sinicus. Lineage (NCBI taxonomy): Eukaryota > Metazoa > Chordata > Mammalia > Chiroptera > Rhinolophidae > Rhinolophus > Rhinolophus sinicus. The sequence continues at coordinate 123,762,185 of NC_142515.1, forward strand.
CCACTTTCTTTACTCCACTGTTAATTCCTTACATCACTTTGCACATTGTCATACACATATTGTGAGGTTAGTGATATTATACGTCACTATTTAGTATTAATGTTAAGCCAATATAAGTGTTCAACTTAGCCCAACACCTTTTATGTCGTAGGTTCATAATTTTTAATAAAGCAATACTTCATCAATACATACTTTAAGCTGAATATATGTTTGAGAGATATTTCTGTATTATTAATCACATAAAAATTCAACAAATATTTCTTAAGAGTATTATAAATAATGATTGCTTTTCTGTTTTTCTTTCTTTAATTAGTTAACTACAAATATTTAAGTGCCAGTGGACTTGCTTGTTGACACATTTCACTTTAACTAACAATTAGGAGGTTACAATAAAAATCACTTACAATTGCACATATCAAGTAAAACTTGGAATGAACACAGAAGAAAAAATAATACATTACCAATAGTTAAATTATATTTGAGGGGGAAAAAATTCCAGGAAAAATGTAAACTACAATAGGAGTCAATGTATTTATTGCCAATAGTAATATAGGGCAAATACTTTTAAATTAAAATACTAGGCTATTTTTTTTCCAAATTTAACTGCATATTGTAATGCTGGTTTTGGTCCCAAAATAAAATAGAATAAATTCCAAAAGAACATTTTGGTAACAATAGAGATAAGCCAATAGTTATAACATACTAATGCTCTATTAGAAATTGTTATTTTGACCAAATTCTTTCATTTCCGTTGTTGGTAACTGTGAAAATAACCTAAGAATATAGATGACAATCCTATACTCAAAAACAAAATTAGCACTTGTTCAGCAAGAAAATAAAAATATGAAAATACAATAAAGAACCAACTTTGATAGACAACACTGAACAAACCAATTAAAATAAAAATAATTTTACCAATGTATATGATATTCATAAATACTTTGAAAATCATATCTATTTTCTGTACTACAATTTTCCATTTAATAAGAGAGAAAAAATATCTGGTAATTAGATCCAAAGTTATGGAAGTTATGTACTCTATAGAGAGCTAGAAATTTAGAGTAAGTTCTTGTTCTGATAATTTTTAAATACCCACTTTATTTTGCTCATGTATTTTAAATTAAATAATTTTCACAATACCACTTTTATATGTCTTTATGTATTTTAAAGTAAGTGATATAATCACCTTTCAAAAACTAATTATTTTAGAAAGAGATGCATTTAAGACTAAGTGGTATGCCAGTCAAGTACTATGTAGAGTTTATACTCTATTGTACTCTGCTGGGGTTCAGAAATGAAAGAGTAAACAAGACATTTATCATTATTTAAAAATTTTGTGGCATGTCTAGATAGAGAGATAATTAATACTATAACTAATTATTAAGAAGTAACACATTTTATAATAAAGGAAATAAAGAGGTTGTGAGAGATGAATTGTAATATTTCATTGTATACACATATAATACAGATAATCTTACTATATAAATTAGTGTTAAATTATTGCTATTATTATGTAAAATATGTTTTGCTCTCAAAATTTATGGAACAACCCCAATAGACAAAACTCTACTTCTGAATAGTTTTACTCTTTTTTTTCTTTTAACCTCATGTGGGCTCTACTCATAGTAAAATACTTTTTTTCAAAAAGGCTAAATAGTTGATTACAATTAGTTATTTTTTTAAAAAAAATGAATTAACCTGGTTGTTTTATCAATTTCACACCACTAAAAAATCCTTAAATTTGAGTAATGTAAAAAAGTTAAATTTATACTTAGTCTTTAATTCTTCTACCACTTATTCATTTTACCTTAAAGTTTACAACTTGGCTTTACATTTTACAACAATATATTTAAGCTTAGGGGATAACAAGAAATAGTAGTCAGAGAATGTTCAGTCTGAAAAAAAAAATCTGCAATTTAAAAATCTTGCTCTTCTTCAAAACACAATCTCCTCTCTGTGCCTCTGGATGTCAAATCAATGGCAATATTTTATGCTCAAGCTATTGTGTTGTGTAGTTTTTCCAGGCTACACACATAACTAATATGTAATCATTTCACAACTGCTCTCTAAACTATACTCTGGTCAAGAAAACATGTCACATCTGAGATTTGGTATCAGGTAAAGCGCTAGGATTTACAGAGCTCAGGTAAACCTTCAGGAATGATAGAATGCGTCCCTTTTCGCATCAGTACCAACTGCCTTCTACCTCTGGATTATGCTAAAAGAGAAAATAATCTCCAGATTATAATTTAAAGAAAGAAAGGCAGGGGAATTGGCATCTATATACACAGTACCTCAAGAGTTCACTGTTTGAAATTGCATAGTCCTCTCTCAACACTATAATTATTACTTTGAAAATTTCTCTGAAAGTGTTCATTTACGATAGTGTACAATGGTATATCAGATTATAATCACTCTTGGTGAGATATTAAATTATACATATCGGGAAGTACAAATGTTTTGGCAAGTGACAAACAATAGTATCATTTATCACCACAAGAGAAACACCCTTTTCCATAATGAAAAACAATGAATGTCTTTGTCACTTTTTTTTAACTAAGATGATAAACATTTATCAAAATTCTAAAATATTTAATTGCAAGTTCTCCTCTAATTATTTAATTTCATTAGACATACAATTAAAGTCTTTGAAAAGTAAATCATAGTAAAAATTTAAAGAATGATTAAATAAACTCATAAAACTGCCAATTCTGATAAGTTAATGAGGTATATATTTAATGTTCCTCTCAATATGTTAAACACAGAATGTCTTGTGTTTCCATACATTTACACACAATCACAGACTATTTTTGTATTAAAGTTTGAATGGCATTATAAATTATATACCTATACAAAAATATTCTATGATAATGTGTAATTGTATGTGTCTGTGTGTGTGTGAGTGTGCCTGAATCATTTTTAACCCATTTGTAGGATCATAAAATATTAAGCAATGATATCTTGAACTTGTTCTTTTCATTTCTTTTATTTTACAATAAGAGAAGCTGACATTCGTATTTTCCTGAAGTAATTTGGGATAGTACTGATTTTATGGCATGTTTCTAAGACTATGCTTAACAGCACAAACTTTTCATCCATGAGGGTTTGGTTGTTCAAGTTTACTCCTGCAGTATGATTTGGTAGAGTATCAGGCCTTCATTTTATTTGTAAATGCAGATTGTTTTTTTAATCATCACTAACACCAATTCACCTTAGATTTACTGCATAAAAACAAACGTTATTTTATTTCTGTGTCTGGTCAAAATAAAATTGTAAAAGTATGTGTCTACTGAATTATTTACCTTCAGTATCCACACATAGTTTGAGACCTGTTCAGTTCTTATACAAAGTAATTCATCAGTAATTAAAAAAAATATATCAAAAGATAAATTCTTATTTATATGAGAAATGTATATGCATGTCAAGAAATTAAAAGGGACTTTATTGTAGTTTTCATTTCAAAGCAGGTGAATTCTTACTTTGCGTTATTCTTCCTGGGAACTACAAGTAGAATTTCAAATTAATTATTAAAAAAATAAATAGATACCAGTTTCTTAGCAATGGTCTAGAAGTTACCACTTCTTTTTCTACACAGAACGTTATTTACGAATAAAAACAATGTCTTTGCAAATAAGAATGCTGACATTTTCTGTAAAATGCATTTTTACACACACATGAGGGTAAAGTGGCAAGTGATGTCTCATTTTTGTAATTTGCAGAGAAGGAATTGATGTTCACAGGGCGTGGTGAAATTATTCCAACTGTCACGGTTAATAATTACACAGGTGGGTTTTTTATTCAAGTCGACCTTGAGCAATAATCTGAACTTCTTTCACCACTGCATGTTTTGTGGTCTTTGTTTATTGAATGGAACAAGAAGCAGTCCATATTTCATGGGGAAGAACTACGGGGATAGGTAAGAGTTATAATAATGTGTTGGCATTCTTAATACCTTCTACTACCTGGAAGAAACATAGGTGAGGCCCGTGTCACCTTTAAACTTCTAACAAGCTGTGACATTTTCTGCTACTTGTGAAATGATTATGAAAATTAGAAAAATAATCATAATAATGATTATTACTATTAGAGGAATGATTAATTGATTATAAATTTAATTTAGAAGTGATTATATATTAGAAATGCAGGTTCTTAGCCAGAAAAGTTTTAATTACTTAGTAGTCTGAGATGTAAGATTAGTGCATGATGAAATGCCTCCTAAGTAGAAACTCTATGGATGTGAGAAGCTGCCTAAGTATTTTGAAGAAGTAATTAGATCAACATATGACTGCAAAGCAAGCACACATATGGAGGTGTATAGGGATCTTCCTACAACCCGTACAATTTAATTAAACTTGATTGTGTAGCCAACACCATGAAAATATAAGCAAAAATGTATGCTCACTAAGAAACGAGTCAGCTGCCTCAACAACAAGGTTTAAATTTCGGGTTGATGCTATTATTTGTAAATACCTTTTTTTTTTTTTCTCTGACAATTTGCATTAGTGTGCCAGGTCTCTTAAACCAATATCCTTACATAAGCTTAACATTGCTGTGAGCAATGGGTAATTGAATTGACCAGCTTCTGTAACTGACTCAGCAAATGATCATAGACCAGTAATCCAAATAGTAACTCTGGATTATATGCACTAAACATCTCATCTCTGCTTCCATCCCATTGGGATTTTAAAGGGTTATGAAAGGTAGTGACTCGGGGGTCTGTTCTACAGGTGGACCTCTTACATCAAAGATGTTCAGAACATGGGGTCAGGATCCACCCGAGTGGGAGATGGAGGGCCCCACGCTGCTGCAGCCACTCACACCATGCTGTATTTTTGTAAAGAGACAAACTTGATCTAGCATTTATAATTCTACTTCTAGAATTTAGAAAATACAAGATAGAAGAATAATAATGTTTTCTAAAAAAGACCTATTTATCAGAGTTGTTTTTATTTTTGGTAAAAAAGTACAAATATACCATGAAATTATTTTCCAGATAAAACACTTAGAAGAACACTGCCTTAAGGTTTCTGCTTACAAGAATGCACAGGAGACGTTTTACTAATCCTTCATGTCAATGAAGAAATTAATGCGGAAAACCTTAAGCCTAGCACTATGGAAGAACTGTTTGGCTAGGTAAGATCTTTCTGATTAGAGATTATTTGCGTTGGATACAATTGAAAAGTATTTTTCAGGTAAAATTAAATATATTTTGTAACAAGAAAGGAAAGCATCAAAGACAAAAAAAATAATTTGTGAATAAACAAGATTGTAAAAGGATCTTGGTGTTTTGTTATTTCTATTCTGTCTTCAGTGTGATATATTATTTGATTCAATATTTTGGTTCAGTGAGCTATGGCAAGTAATGACTACATTTTGTGAATTTAAAAATGATAAACGCTTAAGAAACATAACATGGTATTATACATAATACAAACTAGTGATTAGATTATTATAGTTTTCAATCATAGACAATTTCATAGTACCTACTTTGCTAAGATTGTGATTTTACCATGACTCAAGCATAAGTAACAACAAAAGTAAACAGCATTGACTGATGGTGATGATATTGTGAAATTCATTAAGGATTCCAAAGACTTCAAATTGAGAGATCGATTCAAAATTTAGCCATCAGACTCTGTGAACCCATTCAATTACAACAAAAATGTGTGTGTAAGTGTGTGTGTGTGTGTATACATATATATACACATATACATGTATATATATGTATATGTATATATATGTGTATATATATATATGAATTTCCTGTAAAGATCAGTGAATTATATGACTTTAATTCATCAAATGGAGAAGCAATTGCCCCCAAAGCTTGTTCCTCTTGTGCTTGTAAAATTTGAACATGTGTTTTGGGGAAAGACTTATTTCCTATATTACAAAAGTAAAACGTAGTATGTGATTTTTTTTTAAATTAAAGTTTATTGAGGTAACAATTGTTATGCTAAGCGAAATACGTCAGACAGAAAAAGTCGAGAACCATATGATTTCACTGATATCTGGTATATAAAACTGAAAAAAGTAGTATGTGATTTTACAAAATATATTCCTAAAAGTTAGTCTTCCAGAGAAATACAACATTATAAAATAAAACTGTAAATAAGTTCTGTTCTGTAACCATGATTCTTATTGAATAAACAAGTTCCTGTGACTTTATTTAAAATTCACTTAACGGAAACAGAAAATCTCTGTTTAAAATAAAAGTTTAAAATGTCTTGCCTTTTAACCAAAATATTACTATATATTTTTTTTTTCCTGAAAAGAATTCTACTGAAATCTGTAAAGACATAAAGGAATATCTAATCCTTGGTTTACGAGCATGGAACTGCAATAATAAATATAGTTTTAAAGCACACAAATCATTGTGGGAAAACCACGTTAGGCACTTGGAAGATATTTGTCACTAGAATTCTGAAGTCTCCAAAGAATGACCTTGTGCAAGCCATTGAAACCAAACAAAGTCCCTGAACAGCAGCAAATTTACAAATCATAATAATAATTATAATAAAGCAATTTTATAAAAATGCACAAACCTGATAATCTATGCTGATAGGTTGGGAGATAATTACTTGCTTCCCTAACGAAAGGCAGTTGTAAATTATTCAGAGGTTACTCCTGCACTGATGGAAACATTTCCTTTGTTTTGCATTTCTAGCTTAAATAATTCTCTATCGAGTCTTAGACAGTCTGATTATTTTTCTGTAATTATGGATAGTGTCGTTATTTTTAGTTATCACATTCACATTTATTTTAGTGTAAGAACGTTCTTTATTCCAAATGTCCCTTACCCTTCTTGTTTGTTCAAATTACTTACGAAGCCTTTTAAGCCCTTCCTTGGATAAAATGACCTATTTATGAATAATGAAAGAATTGGCTGCTAGGGTGCTAGAGAGACCTAAACGTGTTGTTCAAAGCGCGCGCGCACACACACACACACACACACACACACACACACACACCCCACCTCATATCTTCTTCATGTACATCTATGTATCTATGTATCTATCTATCTATGTATCTATCTATCTATCTATCTATCTATCTATCTATCTATCTATCTATCATCTATTGATCTAATATCTGAATTAGTGAAACATGACCAGGGCAAACAAACTAAAAAAAAACGGAGAGTGACAACAAAAAGGCTCAGAGCTAACATCCTGACCCGGGGACACTAGGCCAGTAATACTTCAATGCAAGAATATTGTGCCAGTAGAAGATTCCATTGGCTAATTCTCATAAGGTTTTAGTTTTAATCTACCTGCCATGTGCCAACCACTCTGGTAGACAGTTTTCACATTTTCATTACTTCATTTGGTGTTCTATGTATACAAGTCAGTTAATAAACATTTCTATGGCCTTTTTTTTTTTTTTTTTTTCTGCTTTGTGATTTTTTTTTTCTGTAATGCTACTTGGTACTTTAGTCTTATGGTGGCTTGTGATAAAAATGAAAACCAATACTTACTTAAAATTTACTTTATGCACATATGATTTATACAAAATGTGTCATTGAATTATTTCACTGGTGCTGCAAAATAGATAATATAAGGATGGTGCAAAAGTAATTGTGGTTTAAAAGGTTAAAAATAATTGCAAAACCTGCAATTGCTTTTGCACCAACCTAATAGCTATAGTAATTTTATAGATAAGGATGGTAAAACTCAAAGAGATAATTCACCTCCATATTGTCCATATTTTCTTATGTTCTTTTTTTGGTTCCGCTACTCAAACCCTTTTGTATTGAAAGCAAAATTATGTTGAAGAAAGACAAGAAGTGGTGATGTCATAGAAACTGATTATAACTCTGCTAATTATTAATTTGATGAATCTGAAGAAGTAATGACCTGTCCGGAACTCACTTTATATATCTGTACAATGGGGATAACGACATATAATGAAATGTTTGATTTGAGGACTCATAATAAAAATGTAAGTAAAGCTTATGGCATAATGCTTGGCAGATTCTAAACTATCAATAATGTTAGGTACTGAGATTTTAATTGAGGTAGGCAGAGTTTGATTATGTTTTTAATTTGGAGGCAGATAGAGTCTGGTCATCTTTATTAACTAGCCCCTTACTATTCAAGTATCAGATTGCTCAATGGTTACATGAGTATGGTAATATCACCTACACAGTGTGGTTATTTTGAGGGTTAATTTAGACAATCTATATAAAAGAGAGTCCAGGCACATAATAAGTATTAGTTATTTATTTTCATTTTTGTTATTAGTTTGCTATTACTTGTCACTTTTTGTGCAGACATTTACACCTATTTTTTTAATCCCTTGAATTCTAGAACTTCTATTTACTTACATCCATATAATTTTTATTTTCCACTTTCTTAACTTGCATACAAACACACGGGTTGTCTTTCTATTTGATCTGCCAGAATCTGGTCCTAGTGGTTGGCAGCCTCTTCTAAACCCGGCTTAGTCATCTTATATTACATTATTGTTTTATTTACTTTTAATCTAATGGGATTATTCTATTTGATACTCACCATCTGACTTGTCAACCCAAGCAAAGACAGATATAACACAATTCAGAAATTGAAAGAAACCCGATTAACGGCTAATTTTACCTATGTGTTAACTGAGCATTAAATGGAACGTCTTGCAAAATCTCGCACAATTAGTGAATTATTTATGTAGATAAAATTCTGGACAGTTGCTTTAGTCAAGAAATATAATCTGTACTGTTAAATGTGTCCTAATGTTTAAATTACTATAATAATATTACTGAAAATGAATGAACAAAGAAATTTAAAACAACCATGTAAACATTTTGGACAACTCTCTAGCAATTATACTTTATATTAAGAAATTTACCAGCAAATTGCAAAAGGAAAATAACTAAGTAAAGACAACACTTTGAGGGGTAACAAGTTAAAAAATTGTACTTTTTTAGTACATTTCAGAAATGTCATGATTTTAATATCAGCACTGTAATACGATTTTACTGCGTTCTGTCATACCAAAGGGTTTCAAAGGAGATAATGTGTGAAGAAATGGCATTTTATTTCAGAGTGATAATTATCAGCTATAGGCCATAACAGACAGAACAATAATAGTGTCTATTATGATTCAAGAAAACTTTTATGTGAAGTTATTCATATTTGAAGGATGATTGTATTGATGACAATGAAAACATAACAGCACTTAGTAATAATAGCATGTTCTGTTTTTTTTTTTTTTATTTTCTGCTGAAGGAAACTAAGGTCATATATTTGAAAGTTTCTATTTGTGCAATCATGGACGGCAAATAATATATCAAATTATTCCCAGTAAAAGGAAATTAAATCCTCTTAACAGCAAGGCAGTTTGATTTGCAAAATGAGATGCTCCTTTGAACATTTAGCCAGTACTTTGCAACACACTCCAAGAGAAAAACAAAATTGATGACCAAAACAGAAATTAGGGCTCTGTAGAATATCAAAGTATTCAAAATTGTGAGTATCTCTTATCATTCATTCTTCACTAATTCATTTAACATCATAAATTAAACAGTTATGAATATTTGTATGATTATCATTTATTCATTATTCTGAGGATAAATGATTTTTTGAAAGTAAAAAAGTGCACAATAAATCAAAATATATATTTTAAAGCTAGAGGATATGGATGAAACTAAAACTAAAACATGATTTACTAAAAATGATCCAGAAGAAGTAGAAATTTCAAGAAAAAAATTATCAGAAAACCAATTAGAAAGTTAATTCTAGAAACTTATGTAGTATAGAGTTTGAAATGTCAATAAGGTCATATGTAAAGATATCTACATTGTAAGGAACTGATAAATCTAATATGATTTAAATTCTCCTAGAAAATAAATGGAATTATTTTCCAATCAACATAGGCAGTAAGCATAAATTTAATCTCAAAATCTGATAAATACAGTTGACCTTTGAACAATGCAGGTTCAGGGGTGCCAACTCCCTGCCTAATCAAAAATCCATGTATAACTTTTGACACCCCAAATATAATAACCTACTGTTGACCTGAAGCCTTACAGATAACAGTCAATTAATGCACATTTTATATGTTCTAAGTATTATATTCTGTATTCATATAATAAAGTAAGTTAGAGAAAAGAAAATGTTAAGAAAAACAAAAAATACATATACAGTATTTATTGAAAAAATCTGCATATAAGTGAATCTGTACAATTCAAATTTATGTCGTTTAAGGGTCAACTGTAATACAAAAAAATCTAGAATAATCTTATTGTGATTATTGCAGAAGCTATTTTAAATATAAACTAAGAGAACATAGCAACATTTCAAAATAAATTACTAAAAATATTTTGATATGTGAGAATAAACCTACATTAAGAAATTTATTAATGTAACACCAACAAACTAAAAGGGAAAATATACTCATATTAGCAGATACTAGAATATTATTATAGAAAGCAGCAACTAGTCCTTATCTAAACTCTAAATAAAATAAGAATAAAATAAAACCATGTATTTAATACAGTTAATTTCCAAATCTCAACAGCAATATTTTCCTAACTTGGGAAATACAAAAATAAATTTTGTGTTTTGGATTCCACATATAAATGAAATCATGTGGTATTTTTCTTTCTCTGCCTGACATATTTCACTTAGCATAACACCGTCTAGGTCCATTCATGTTGTCGCAAAGGGCAAGATTTCATTCTTTTTATGGCTGAGTAATGTTCCATCATATTTAATTAACATTAGAACTTAATGTTAATTAAAGTTTTTTCACTATTATTATTTGACATGATTTTGAAATTTCTAACAACACCACTAAACAAGAAAAATGGTTTGTTTCATGAATAATAAATTGTATATACCTGAGAAAACCAAGCTGTGGAAAAAAATTTAACATTAATTAGATTTATAGCTAATCATTGTAATTATAGCAACAAAAACTACTTGAATGTTTAGGAACAAATTTAGTAAAAAAGTCGGGAACTACTAGCTGAAATAGGATACCCTCTTTAAATTTATAAAACAGAGTTTAAATGTAATGACACTAAGAATATGTCTAAGAATATTGTTAACAAAAATTCAGGTGAAAAACTATTTATTATGATATATTGAATTTGTGAATACAATTTTCAGGACAATACCATGTGATTTTGTACGATTTAAATTATATTTGAATTTAAATAAAACAATGTTAAGGTTTATATAAAAGAACAAATGCCTTGGAATTTAAAAAGATAAACAATGATGGAAATTTGCCTTATTTGTTTTGAGTGACTTCTAACAACCATCCTGGTCAGATCAACAAAGTATTGATATAGGAATAGGCAAAAACATCATCAAATCAAAATATCTGAGAGCAATTCTAAAACTGATTTTATCTTAACTGGAACTCCAATGTATTTGTTTCACAATATTTTCATGGTCTGACTTCCCTTTCTGCCATCATTTCCGTTTTTATTCCGTGGAGATTCCATCCCATTCACAATAATCATTTGTTGCATAAATATTGAACTCCCTGCTCTTTTCTCATATTTGCATGATAGATCATTGCAACAATTCCTAGATAGTTCATCAGCTAATTCCAGCTTTCCAATCCACAAAACAAAATATATGATTGTTCTAACTCTAATTTCATTATTGTTAACCTCAAAAGAGCCCTTATGCAGTCAGCGTAATTTCCTTAATACAGTTTCTCAACCTTGGCACATTGGGCCAGATCTTTCCTTGCCAAGGGGGGCTGTCCTTTGCTTTAGAGGAAGTTTAGCAGAATTCCTGACCTCTATCAACCAGATACACACACACACATATATACACACACACACATATATACATATATATAATTAGTCATTATATTTAGTTATATGTATATAAACTAATGTTGATGTATATATAGTAGGAGTCCAAAAACAGCCTTGAAAAGAGTTGTACCTTTGTACCTTGAGGGTATAATATAAGTAGAACATAGAGAATAATCGCAACATTAGTTGACATCCTACTATATTAGGCATACTACATTCTGAGTAATTTAATCACCCCCAGATTCCATTAAAGAATAGGTTCTATTTGAGCTACTTTATAGAAATCATATCACACTATATAAATACATGTGTTGAACAATTTTAAATGTAGGTGGAATGAATGTAAATAACTTGGCTGCCCATTCACAGGTAAATAGCTGCACCAGAGTGTTTGAGGGAGCTCAATTCCATTTTTGGTGATAATTGTTCCAATATCCTTCATTCTAGTCAAGAACATTAGAGAAATGTTCGCCTACACTCAGTCACTCCCGGCTCATGGCTCTGAAGCCTGTGATAGTAAACACATCTTTGTATAAACAGCGTTTCATCATGTTGTAATAAAAAACCATGCTCATGAGGTCTACTGTTTTGATGGATTTAGAAGTTTGCATAGGTGCTAATCCACAATCTCTATCCCTTTATGTACCTTTATGTATTGGGTGAATACCACTGCATATGGTATTTTATGCACTATGTATTGAGTGTATTGCTTAGAGAGTTATTTTTACTTTTATTTTTTAATAACATCGTTCTGTTTTTTTCTTCTGTGAAAAACTGGAAAATTTCAAATACAAATGGAATCTACAGTATGGTTTTCATCTTCCTAACACAAGTAAATATTTAACTACAGGTTAATATTTAAATTATAAATTATTAGAAGATAAGAACAGACATCGCTTCATTAGTTAAAAAACGTTAAAACGAGATTCACTGCTGACAGGTGAGGACTAGAATTAAATGAAGGCAAAATCAAATTCATTCCATTGCTGAAAACAACATCTCTTCACCAATATGTAAAATCATGTAAATCCTACCTATCAACTGAAAGCAAAGAAAGGAGAAGCACTCTAATCTGAAAGAAAGTTGAGCTTATTTTAGGAATAATACTTTAAAAAACATAAAGAAGATTCAGACTGGCCTGACTTAAGAGAAAATTAAGATTTCCTTTGTTTTGTGATGCCCAAGAGCATCAAAAAAGCAAGATAAGAGCAGTCTGTCATTCAAATGAGCCCCTGACCTTCTTAAGAATGCTTATCAGGGTTCAAAAATTCCTCATTTTACTGTAATCTTTGCATTACTATGCTCTCTCCCTCTAATTCTGTTGGAAAGGATTGAAAGAATCAACATTGCCTCCCTTGCTTGGTTAGACTTCTCCATGATGGTCTCACCTTTTCTTCAAATGGCCATTTGTTCTCATGTTTTCATATTCATATTTATTTATTGCTATTTCACTTAATATAGCTAGGTGCCAAAGGGGTTGTCACCATAACTGAATTCAATCAGCCTCTCTGTCCCTTGCCCTGGGATTCTGTTGTGAAATGCCAATAAATTCCTGTGATGTCATAGTTATAACACTGTAAGTAATAGCCAGAATTTTTCAGTATATCATCCCTTTCATGAGCTATAAAGACCGGGCATATGAATAAGGAAGAAAATAATATTTCTACCATATTCTTTCTGAATTGGCAAACAACAGACTAGATTTCTCATTTATAAGATTTCTACCTTCTAAAATAATTGTGTAATTATGTATTAAAATGAATGAAATTGGGGCTGGGAGGGAAATAATTTTTCCCTAGAAGCACTGTCATTTGTTATTATAAAATTATCTCAGGCACTACATCTGAGTCTCACAGAAGGAGGTAATTTGTTCAAGACTAAATAATTTTTAAAAAGTGTAGGTGGGATTTGACTATAAGTTTTTTCCTGCTACATCACCCTGCTTGCCAAAGAAGTTCCCCTCCCAGCATCTTTTCACACTTAAAATAGTGAGTCCTGTTTTTAGTCTAATAGGCTACTTTTTGCTGTAATACAAAACAACTCTAAATTGCAGTGGCTTACAGAGAAGGTTATTCTCATCCACTCTGCACATCCCAGCTGTTCTGGCTATGGGTTTATTATTTGCTGTGTTTTCCTAGGACCCAGTTCGATGGAGCAGCTCTTTTTAGAGCATTTTCTTATCATCAAGGCAGAGCAGAAAGAAAACATGTCAACCATGAACTAGCTCTTCAGGTTTCTGTTCAGAAGTGACAAATGTCACATTTCACTGCCAGAGCAAGTCATCTAGTGATGCCTGAGATGAATGATTGGTATGTATTATCACCTCATGGAAAGTGGTGCTGAATATTTTTGAACAGTATAGTCTGTCAGAAAACGATTACAGAAATTACACCCTCAGAAAATATGCACTGGAAGAAATCATAAAATAGTAGACAGTGATTGAATCAATGAATATCACATAGTGAAACCTAACAAGACTTTTAGACAGGGGTTATAATTGCAGACTGTCATCAGAACTTAAATGGTCAAGTTTGATAGTGAGGGGATGATTCTGTGACTAGAAAGCTGGAACAACAGAAAACTGGAACAATGTTAAAATGCTGAGCACCTTCAAGATAGGCTTTTAAAATGTTAAGTAATTAACAAAATACAAAATATATAGGCAATAGTAGGAGAAAGATCCCAAAGCGATATAATGGTCATATTGCAAAGCTCTTTAGATTCCAACATTTAAGAGATGACACACAGAGCTGTTATTATTCATTAACAAATGCATCAAAACTATCAATATTTACTCTGAAGATGTGTCATTTTTCTGTTTAAAAGTGAAACCTTTTTTCTTCCTACAGTTTAGATACCAAGGAAAACTCAAGACACTACGAATGCTTCTCTTTTCCAAATGAGGTTACCTATTGCTAATCATTTTGAATGTCTGCCAGGCCACTTGGACTCCAAATCCGAGGGACAACACAGATGTCCGTGTACCATTGAACAGCTTTCAGGTGAAATAATGTCCCAAGCAAAAAAGCAGAATTGACATCTAGCATGCTGATGAAAAACACTGGGCTTTTCATTCATCAAGTGAATAACATTTGAAGCAAGTAACCTTTAAAACATACATACATGTATATAATAAATATGCATATTTTTAATAGGTCACCATATATCATGCTAGAAAAGGTAAAATTCCTTTTGAGATAACATAGCATTTTGTCTTTTCCCATATAACAAAGACATATATTTTTACATTTAGATTGCTTAGTAGATCTTATGAGAGATTTGCCATATTTTGTGTTTTAATCTTCCATTTTATGATTGTTGAAAACCTTGTCGTTATTTTTTTTCAAGTGTGTTTAACAAAACTTAGCAGCAAAAGAAAAATCACATTTCCACATCAGTCTTGATTGCATTCAAAAAGGCAGCATATTCATTTCACTATGTTTAGCACATGTGTCGAGTTCCTATGTACCAGGTGAGCATAATTAGATTGGGATGTGGTTTGGCTGACAAATTATTTTTTATTGGCAGCATCCTCACAGAAGAAGACATAAAAGGCAATATTATTGAGACACTTTTGGAAAATATTGGTAGGCAACCATGGTTAAGTTTATGCGAATATATTAATAGCTTTAAAACACCAACATTCTGGGGCCATATAATTAAGGAGAGTAAAGATTGTTGTAATGAAAAAAAAAATAAAATTAGCCATTAAAACAAAAAAATGCTACATTTTATCTTGATAGTTGATTTACTGATTTTTTCCCTTTCATTGACAGGTTTGTAAATCTTTTACATAGCAAAGCAGTTACTTAGTAACCAAATTGATATAAATAATAGCTGATTTTTATATTAACCCAGCAAACTGGTCCATTTATTATTATTATTAAAAGCAAGAAACATTTGTCTCAACCATTCTTCTGACCAGTAAGATGAGAAGACACAAAAAGAAATTCTTATTCAAAAAGATAAAGAAAAAAAAAAAGCAAAACAAAACAACACACACAAAAAAAATCCTCTGAAAGTCAATAGAAATACATTTGGAAACAAGTGAATTGTTGCTTTTCATATAAGCAGAGGATAAGATGAAATAACATATATTTTACAGTCAAACGCTAGCACATACTTGGGCACATTGACAGATATGTATGGAAATAGTTATCATGGCCATCCTGGTTCCTAGTAGTTCTCAACAACAATGGTTGGAAACTTGAGTTTGAATGAAGCTTTGAACTGATTACAAAAGTCCCCGTGTTCAAAAAATTTGATAGTTTTTAGAAGTGTAAATATCCTAATTCTATCAATCATTCTTAAAACTCAAATCAATATTTTCTTGGTTACATTTTTGTGCCATTTTAAATTACAAATGTGCATGGGACTATATTTTATGTGAGATAAATAAACTTATGGATCGTACTAATAGCAGATTAAATATAATGCAAATGCAATATTAACAATGTTATTAAGTTAATATTTATATTACTAAAGTGCCTAAATAAGAAATATTCCAAATAGCTGTATTTTATAATTACTCAGTCACCAAATTAATATCTTCATTTGTTTATAATATTAACATTAATTTTTCAAAAACAAAGACATTGTAGAGAATGTGATTATAATTAATACAAAAAGGCAAGCATGAGAAATAGTAACTTTCTTTCCAGAAATAATGGAAAATAATCTTAAATGGTAAGTTACTATGTCAAGTTACTGGATAAACTGATTTATAAATCTAAATCAAATACTTTTTTTCAGAGTTCTGCAAATTTATTTTAATCATGGATTTTACAATAACTTTAATATCTTACATTATTTTTCCACCTATCAAGGGATCTTATAATTACAAGATCAGTGAAAATGGATATCAGTCTTCATTTGGAATTTCCTCTTAATAAGCCCTAAGAAAAGGGTTTGGGTGAAGGTAATTTAGTTGGTTGATGATGCCAAGAAGCAAACGTGAGGAATCTGAGAAGTGAGACAAGACTGAGGAAAAGCTAACACAGGATGTATTGCTGGGGTGTTACTGCAATGGGTGAATGATATCAACCCTGCTGAGACGTTTCTGAGACTGAGCCTTGCAAGTAGCATACTTGGGGACCCAAGTGACATTAAATTCCCATGGTCTCCTAACAAAACGCCACTGGAGACAAAGGCTGCAGGTAAACTTTGGTAAGCTAAAGGGATGTGGTGGCCCTGGGGGGGGGGGGGGGGGGGCTCCACACACCTACAGCAACATCTACTGAAGGGATTCACAAGAATCATTTCAAGTATTTTTGATATAACATGAAATGTCATGTTATTCTTAAAAAATGAAAAGGGAGAAGAATGGCTTTCAGTATTTCATGAAAAGTATATATTAGTACACTTGGCACATATTAAATTAACCTTTAGTACATATTAACTAAATTTTTGCACAGTTTTTATCTAACAACAAACACACCTAATTTGTTTCAAAAACTTACAAAATCAACTTTCCCAACTTTTTTTTTCTTTCTTAACCATCTACAGCCACTGAAATTCAGTCCCTCATCATTTTTCCAATTAGAATATCATCAAATATATGGTGATGGAAGGAGAACTGAGTCTGGGTTGTGAACACACAATGTAATATATAGATGACGTATTACAGAATTGTATACTCGAAACCTATGTAATTTTACTAACCATTGTCACCCCAATAATTTTAATTAAAAAAAAAAAAAAAAGAAAATCATGGTTCCTGCTTGACATTTCCCCCTGCTATCCAGTTTTTCCTTTTGAAATAACATCATCCATTTTGTTCTCAGATTTTTAAATGCTATAACCATAAGATGTAGCACTACACCTTTAAACTTTTTTATTGTTCTTTATGGCTTTCAAGATGGCTTCAAATATACAACCCTTTCTTATGTGGCCCATATCTACTTTTTCAATGCATTGCCTTACCAGTTTCTTCTCATGCTTCTTATTCTAGCAATACATAACTAGTGATTCCTGAACCTTGATTTATTTTGCCTTCAGGTCTCTATAAAATGACTATATCTCTGCCCTTTCATCTGAAGATGTCTTCTCATTTAAGAATGCACATTTTTATGGGACAATATCTATGTGTTGTTGTTGAGCAAAAAAGAAAATGAATAGGGTATTATGAACTAACCAACATGAAAAGCTGGATGTTTAAATGGAGTTCTTTCTATCTCAGTTTTGAGCAAGAGATGAGGAGTCTCACATGTGTAATAAGTGGACAAGGAGTAGGAACGCGACTCTTGAAAAGCCTCAGCCACTGGAGGAAAGAAACAGATTGAGGTTGTGAGCTTAACAAGATTGTTGTGAAAGATTTCTTTGGGCAAGAACTGCTGGTGTTTTATAAATCGCATATCCCATGAAGTAGGAGGGTTTGGGGGTGCCTTCACCTCACTTTGGGCCAAATGAGAAGAACATCAATGGACCATTCAGAAAGTCAAGTTAAATGGTCACAGTGGAGAGGTGTGTGATTCCAACGGAGGACACTGAGAACGGAAGACATCTCCTGCTAGTGGATGTGGAGGTAGGCCAAGAAGAGCTGTTGCAAAATTTCCTGACTGCATTTGAGCAAAGAATATTCAGGGAGTATTCCCTCGGCAGCCTGAGAGAATTGTGAACCCCGATAAAACAGTTTATGTGAAGTGGACCAGTGAAAGAAAACAGAATTTGATGGGAAGCTGCTAGCTAGAGCTGACTGCATCAATCACATCAAGTGAAATACAGCAGAGGTCTTCAGCAGTGGACAGTTCCTAAAAAGCCATTAGCACACCCTCCAAAGAGAGAGATTTAGATACTTCTGGGCCCAGAGATTGCATGGGATGTGGAAATAGTGCTTGCTGAAAGTGATTTTTATGCGTCTCTTAAATCTCCTTTCTCTCCACAGACCAATCCCAATGCAGTCAAAAGCATACCTGGAAAGTTGACAGAGGAGACGAGGTGGAAGTGAAAGGCTGACCACGTCCCTGTCCTGATCACAGATCACCCATGAGGGACAGGCTAACACTGGTGCATGGCAGTAGATAGTCAAATGATCAAATTAAAAACCTTTAATCACTTGAAACAGATAGAGGAGTCTTGACTACATAAAAGTAACCTGAAAAGGAATGAGGTTTATCTGAGTTTTCCTCTGAGAACAAAATAATACATTTATTTTTAACTTTTCTCTAAATTTTATTTTTATATACATCAGCATTTTGTTACAGCCTTAAAGTAGATAAGATAACAGTTATTTAAGAAGTCCCCAGGCCACGAATAAATACAATGAATAATTCTTAATTTGATAAATTTCAATTGAGTATCTACAATGTGTAAAACACTACTAGACTAGATGCCAAAGATGAGAAGATGAAAAGCCGAGACTTTGCCCTCAGGATTCATGCACACTCACAGTGCAGTCATGTATATTAATAATGAATATGAAATAGAAAAGATAATAATACCTTTTGAATACATTTTTTAACAACTTACGTAAACAAAGCAAAGCTATGCATAACTACAAGGCATAAGCCTCGTTTATCAGATACCAATGCGTAATTTTCATTCAGAATAAATGGAAACAGTTATAAATTATTATGATCTGTAAAAATAACTACTTATTTTTTTTTAAGATAAAGGCTACATTTCTTTCTTTCCTTTTCTTTTTTTTTTTTCCTTTTTACAGGACTTTATTGGGTAACAGTGTGTACTTCCAGGACTTTTTTCCAAGTCAAGTTGTTGTCCTTTCAATCTTAGTTGTGGAGGGTGCTGTTTAGCTTCAAGTTGTCCTTTCAGTCTGAGTTGTGGAGGGTGCAGCTCAACTCCAGGTCCAGTTGCCGTTGCTAGTTGCAGGGGGCGCAGCCCAACATCCCTTGTGGGACTCGAGGAATTGAACTGGCAACCTTGTGGTTGAGAGCCCACTGACCCATGTGGGAATCAAACCAGCAGCCTTTGGAGTTAGGAGCACGGAGGAGCTCCAACGGCCTGAGCCACCAGGTTGGCCCCCCAAAATAACTACTTTTTATCCGGTTACTAACATAATTTGATCTTGTTTTGTCTCCAATTTTTTGTCATGATTTAAAAGTGTGAGTTGCCAATTCAGATTTTCTGAGTTTGAATCCTGGTTCTTATTTTATTAGATATGTGGTTATTAGCAATGTATAAACTCTTTAAGCCTTAATTTCATGATATCTAAAATGGAGCTCAAATAGAACCTATTCTTTAATGGAATCTGGGGGTGATTAAATTACTCAGAATGTAGTATGCCTAATATAGTAGGATGTCAACTAATGTTGCGATTATTCTCTATGTTCTTCTTGTATTATACCCTCAAGGTACAATGGTACAACTCTTTTTAAGGCTGTTTTTGAACTCCTACTATATATACATCAACATTAGTTTATATACATATAACTAAATACAATGACTAATTATATATATGTATATATGTGTGTGTATATATACATATACATATACATATACACATACACATACACATACACATACACATACACATACATATATATATATATATATATATATATATATATATATATATATTCATTTCCTCTAAAATAAATCATGAGCAATTTGCAATGGTATACAGACATCAATGGTCTATGTCAGAAAATTATATAACAGGCTAAATGTGTAGAGTAGCAATTTCTGAGACAGCTGAAAGAGGTCCACAGATACAGATGGGTACAGTGTTTCCATACTAATCATCTGTTTCATTAGTCTGAGCTTGTTAATAATCTACACAACCATATGGCCCATAGTCAATGCTTCACATTTCTACTTTCTTATAGTAAAATGTGAGTGTAAAATCCCTGTCCTAAGCTAGAATATCGAGGACATAATAATGTGATTGTTTGATCAACTCCTTCAGGGTTGCTGAAACGGGGCCTTATGCTTAGGTTTTACACCCAGAGGGTATCTATCTATGGCTTCTGGACCGTAGAACAGATTAGCAAAGGCACATCTAAAATACATATGCTCCCCAGAACGTACTATTTTTTCCACTGTGGAGGGGTAAATAATGTTAGAAAACTTTGTCTCTAGTTTGAGCCTTGTAGGGAGTAGAACATGAGATGCTTTGTGTTTTCTTATCTTAGATTTTCTCTTTTATGACCTGAATGTAAACAGCATAGCGATTAATGTAATTAAACTATGTAGGTGAGAGAGTTTAAAAAGCTGAATTTTTGTTGTTGTTGTCATTGTCGGTTTTTATCTGCAATCTACATCTCACCTGAGATATTCAGAAATGAATAAACATCATAACATCTGTTATAAAATGTGTCACTTCAACATTTCAAATATCTTATTACATTTTTTTCTGTACCTTACCTCTTGTCATATGGTATTGTCTAGTGTCAACAAGGTTTGAGTAATCTTAAACAAAACTAGAAATAAATTCCTTGAAACAAGATAACATGAGTCATTTTGTTATGAATTGTTAGAAAAATAACTATTTAAAACAAATTTTGTCAATTATGATTTCTTATGGAGAGCCAAACTCTAAATACTCAGTGCAAGATCTCAGATATACTCCATTTTCTACACATTCATTGTGCTGCAGAGAAAAAAATATTCTTTATATTCTCTGTTCTATGAGAGTGTCAGCAAAGCTCAAAGTTCACTGCCCTCAATTCCATAATTTCTTTTTCATATTATCCAAAGTTGAGGATACACGGAAAACATTTTCCTTATTTAATTGAGTGGTGCAAAATAGATTTTCCCCAAAATAGTAACTTTAATGTAACAATCCTAAGGGATTGTATCTTTCATGTAGTGGTATTTCAACTTAAATATTTTAAGTATACAAAGAGTAGGAAGTTACACTTCAATAAAAATATTCTGTCTCCGTATGTGGACAATTCCAAAGTCTGATGACAAATTCTAAATTTCAAAATAAATTTTAATGAAAATATACAAAAACATTAACGATCATTACAACTGTAGATTTTGACATTTTTGAATATTATAATTTTATGCTGAAGAAAATAATCAGCAAATAACAGAAAAAACATTATTTTCTGAAAGTCAAAAATGACTTGTGGGCAAATAATATTATATATACTTATTTTCTAAAATATACGTAGCTTAGAAGTATAACATTCACCTAGTTAACCTAGTTTAAAAGTGTAGCATTTCTCAGAAATAAACAAATTTTGATTATAATATTTCCCTATATTCATATTTATGTTACTACTCCCTGATAATGTTCAGTGGCTAAAAACACTAATTTTAAAAGAATTGCATAATGAGACATTCTAACATAAACCACTATTTTCATATGAGAAATATTCATGACAATAATTTATTTTACAGTTCACAATATATTATCTTTATTAAAAAACTTCAAATTCCCATTTAGAACAACTTAGAATCTCATTTAGGGAAGGAAAAAGACAACTTACACCAGCATACTAAAGTTAACATAAATAATATCATGTATTCATTGAATATTTGTTATATTTAGTAATTAAGAAAACCTCACTTTTCTGATGCTTTTAAAATGCCAAAAATGTGTCTTATTTTCTTGTTTTTATTCATTGCTTCTTGCAAGCACATAGATAACTTTTTTTTTATGCTTACTCCCTAAGTACTCATAAAATTACAAATCACATGAGAAATAACTCTCTTCTTGGACAATACTTGTACAATAAGTCTTTTGAGAAATCTACATTATCGACAAAACAGTATTTAATGATATTCAAGATACATTATTTACTTAAATAACACGCCTCCTTTACTTCCCATAAATAAAACTTCTCTGTGCGTGTTTATAATATATATGCATTCACAAAGAGATACTACGTTAAAGAATGATGCTTTTCTCCCTTGAAATGGAATGGCTAGTTCTTCATATGCTTTCCATTGAAGAACATTTCAAAAAAGTTATGTGCATCTATGATACAGCAGATTTAATATCCTTAGAGCCAGCTGCCTATATCCACGGCCAGAAATGATGCTTTTTTTACACAGTTAACAGGCACAAAAAGTGATTTAGATGCAGCTGCTAGGCTGAAAGGTAAATGGGAGTTCCATACAGTTCAAAATTCACCTGACACCAAACAAATGAAAAACATAGAACTACTTTATCTGATTATTTAAAGAGTAATTCTGTAGGATATGGCATTTATTACATAAGAAGCGTTTGCTTTCACATGACTCTCTGAAAGAGTATCTCTAATAAAACTCATCTTTAATAAATGAATGTTTTGTGTTTTTGTCATATTTATGTATGAATATTCTTGAATATTCTGAAACTCAGATGTTACTCCTATTCATACTAAAAGAAAAAAGGCAACGATTACTGCATGGCTGATTTTCAGGAAAAAAAATTCATAATAACAAAAAATTGACTAATTTTTAAAAGACAAATTTAAGAAAAAACTTCAATATCTTTGCCTTACTTGTAAGGAGAAATATTCTCTCATCATTGGGATTATGACTTATAATGTTAATAATAGTAAAGATTATTATTTTACTGACTTTATTTTCACTACAAAAATGCTTTTGAGACAATGTTTCCTTCCCTGAATCTTGACCTAATTGGACAATTTTATGTGAGCTAATAATTGTGGTCTGATAAGGCTTTCAAGGGAACCAATTATGTGTTTTCCCACAACCAATAATGCAGTATTATAGCTTTTTCTGGGACCTTTTGTACCTTTTCTGTTGTAAATATTGAGTTAAGTTTTGCTCTTTGGAACAAAACATTCTTTCTGTGACTGTTATTTCTTCTGATAGCTAGAGAAGATTACCAGTAGAACCTAGGTTTTAAAGAAACTGGAAAATATTTTTCCCAGAAATGATTGCATTTTATTTTATAATCCATTAAACTATGTTTAACTAACACTAGAGAATTGCAGGTAGCTTATTACTGAAGAAATAGAAAAATCCTTTCTATCACAAACAAAAACTTCTAAAAATCTTTACTGTAAGTCATAAATACAGATGCTGGCTGATAAGGGAAACCAATACTTCTAAAGTTGCTCTGGTTTGTATATTAGTGTGTCTGAGGAAAACAGAACAAATAACCATCTGAGAAAATCCCATCTTCCGTATAATCTTTTAGAATATTCAAAGTACTAGAAAAACTGCAAAGCTGCTATCCAAGATAAGACAAGAATGAACTTTCAGTGCTCACATTTCATTTTTCAATAGAATCTGAGGCCCTGGGGCTGCAAGGTAGACCTGACCTCTGCCAAAGATGAGATATCTTTGCATTTATTCAGATCCTTTGTGAATAATGATAGGAAGCAAAGGGACCTTTACATTTGGGAAAAAAAGAGGGGGGCTTCTCTGTGTTTAGATAATTGTGCATTATGTTTCAAATTCAGTTTTTAAAAATTATTTTGTCTTATCAAACTTTCTGAGATGAAACTTTCAGATGCCTTTTTTAAAGTGCTATTTAATATAACACATTTTTAAAGGATAATAAAATGAAATAATTCTTAGATGGAAGTGGGTTTCTTTAAAAAAGTATAAAATATAACTAGTAATTGAAAAAAAAAAAGATAGCTGCAAGTGCCAATGAATTACTTTTAAATAAAAACATAAGAAGTTTTCAAACAATTTTTGGAGAAACAATTAAAATGTCAAATAATTGTTAAAAGTTCCATGACAAAATATTGACCTGAAAAATAGATGTATGCAAAATATTCCCTACACTGTGTAAATATTTTGAAGTTTGTTCTACATTACATTTACCATTTGTAACATTATTTAGGCACCAAAGCACAAAAGCACAAAATATGGACTGACATGTATAAAAAATGAAATGGTTTATATCTCACTATTTAGTACAAAGGTAGGAATGCTCTAGAGTTCATCAAATCTCTAGATCTAACATCTTTGTATTTTTGGTAATTGAAAAGAGTTAAAGTTGAATTTTGAATATCTGTCAGAGTAGTTGTAAATACCAGGGGTGCCAACAAATATATATACAAGTGGACACTTTGGTTAATGCTGCTCAAGCAATAGTTTGCTGTAATTAGAAGGGTCTGGATGTTGATGGTAACTACTTTGAGCAGCTCTTTTAATTGCATAAGCAAATGTGACTTTTTATTCATCTTCCGTTATTGGTATATATCAAGTATTACAATTTTAATAGAGTTTTTTTTCCTCTCTTAAAATATGTATACATTTTTGGCACTATATACATACACACACACACACACACACACACACACACACATCTGTATATACAGATGATTTATTGGGGTGACATAATGGTGTGTCAAATTATATAGATTTCAAGTGTACAGTTCTATAATACATCATCTATATATCACATTGTGTGCTCACCACCCAGAATCAGTTCTCCTTCCATCACCATATATTTAGTCCCCTTTTGCCTCTCTTACCACCCTCCACTCCCTTATATCTAGTAACCACTAAACAGTTGTCTATGTCTATCAATTTTTGTTTTTTTGTGTGTGTTTTGTTCCTTTGTTGCTTTCAGTTTTATAACCCACATGTGAGTGAAATCATATGGTTCTTGACTTTTTCTGTTAGGCTTATTTCACTTCGCATAATAATCTCAAGATCCATCCACTTTGTCACGATGGCACTGTTTCATCTTTTTCAATCATCTATCGAAGGACACTTTCATTGTTTCCATGTCTTAGCCACTGTAAATAATGCTGCAATGTACACTGGGGTACATATATCTTTACGGATAAATGTTTTCTGATTTTTTGGGTAGATGCCTAGAACAGGGATTGATTGTTTGGGTCATATGGTAATTGTATTTTTAATTTTTTAAGGAACCTCTATAATGTTTTCCATAATTGCTGTTACTAATTTACATTCCCACCAGCAGTGTATGAGCGTTCCTTTTTCTCCATAGCCTCTCCAACACTTGTTATTTGTCTTGTTGATGTTAGCCTTTCTAATAGGTGTGAGATAATACCTCATTTTGCTTTGATTTGCATTTCCCTAATAGCTAGAGAAATTGAGCATGTTTTCATATATCTGTCGGCCCTGTATATCTTCTTGGGAGAAGTGTCTGTTCAGGTCCTCTGCCCATTTTTTGATTGGTTTGTTGTTGTTGTTGTTGAGTTTTATGAGTTCTTTATATATTTTAGATATTAGCCCCTTATCAGAGGTGTTGCTTGCAAATACGTTCTTCCAATCGTTTGATTGCCTTTTTGTTTTGTTGATTTTTTATTTTCTCTTTGCTATGCAGAAGCTTTTTAGTTTGATATAGTCCCATTCGTTATTTTTGCTTTTACTCCCCTTGCTTTGGCGGCCAAATTCATAAAATCCTCTCTGAACCTAAGGCCCATAAGTTAGTATCTATGATTTCTTCTATGCAGTTTCTTGTTTCAGGTCTTATGTTTAGGTCTTTGATCCATTTTGAGTTAATTTTGGTATATGGTGACAGCACTCTTGTTTCATTCTTTTGCAGGTAACTTTCTAATTTCCCCAGCAACATTTATGGAAGACCCTTTCTCTTCTCCATTGTATTTTTTGGCTCTTTTGTCAAAAATTATCTGCCCATATAAATGTGGGTTTATTTTTTGGTTTTCAATTCTATTCCATTGGTGTTCCAGTTTAAATAAATTTCACTCCTCTCTCCATGAATCTCCTTTCTTAGAATGCGCACTTTCCTATCCCTGAGGAGAAAGTATTACTTACTTCATTCATTTACCATTTTCCTCTGAAGTTAGATTATTCTCCAGAGCACACAAGTGGAGCAATCTATGTTTTGGGATGAAATAAAGCTTCTAACCTCAGGTGTATTATTAATAGTTTCTAGAAATACAGAACAAATATATACAGTGTCCTTTTTCTTGGTTAGAAAATAATCCTGATTGTTATTTGTACAATCTAATGTGAAGTGTGCATGGGATTAGACTGTCTGGGTACCATCTGAAAGAGACTATTAAGTGATTCTATATTTGTGGGAAATACATTAACTATCCTAAATATCAGTCTTCACATTTGAAAGTGTGGATAATAATGGTATGTATCTTAAAGTCATGCTATAAGAATAAGTAAAATAATCAAAACATAAGAATATGCACAGTATTCTACATATCAATAACCTATTACCTAGATATCCATAAATTATTATTATTATCATTGTCATCTTCATTATGATTATATTTTCTTCATAACATACATACATTATAGCTGTATTATAGATTTATTCTACTTAAAATTACTCCATTAATAATTAAATTTGTAACATTCAGTGAAAAATTACACCGTGATCATATCAGAAATTGTGTTCCTGTGTCAGAGATACTTATGATAAAAAAAAAACTTGGATCACACTATTTTGAGCTCTTACTTTCAATCAAAAGATAGAGAATAGAGGTGGGAATCCTCAAACGGGTAGAAAATATTGGACTATCAATTACTCACCACTGATTTGTCCATCATATAGTCTGTACTTAACAAAAACATACCACATACTTGTTGCTTCTGGTTGGGATGAAATATCTGTTAGCAGATAAATTCTCCCATCTAGGAAAAATTTGCAAAGCCAGATAACGTAGAAAAATCGCCCATTTCAATACAGCAGAGTGCTACTTAACAAGATCTAAAGTGGCTAAAATTCTAAAGAAGGAAACATGTCAGAGAAAGAAGCTGACTTCCTGCAGCTGATTTTTCTCCCAGGCATATTTGCTAATTCTGAACAGGGATTGGTGATTGAGAAACCTCCACAAAACTGAGTACAAAACAGGCAGAGGGAAGTCATATTGGGACAGAGTTATATTGAGAGCTGCCGATGGACATGTGAGTGGCTCAAGCACATGATCATTTTCCCCTCATAATACTTGACATATACTGGGTCTGCACGGAGGGCATATGGAGGATACAGAGAAAACTTCTGAAAAACAGAGCAATGCTTTTCTGCAGGAGTATGAAATAACAATGGCATGTGGACTCATCGGATAAAAGGTCCTAGTGAATACACCAGGCTCTCTGTGGAAAACTCTGGGATCCAGGGTGACCAGGAGGCAGAAAGAGCCTTAATGGGGACTTTTATACAGTTATTTGTCTTTTAAACCAGTACAGCCTGTCTGATTAGATTATGTTGATCATTTATTATTTCACAGAGGCACAGGTCATGATGTGGTCTCAGGAGCACTACATTAAAAAATAATGAAAATCTAATGTCTGACAATGCCGAACATGTGACCACCAGAATACAGGACAATATATCCAATAATAAAAAATAAAATAGACCAACAGGTGACCCAGATATTGCAGTTATCTGGAAAACAATTTTGAAGTCTCTGATATTATGTTGAAGAAAACAAAAACAAACATGGAAAAAATAGAATAAAAGAAAAAACTATACTTCATTAGCGGGTTTGATAGATGGCAAAATAACACAAGACATGACTAGTGATTAGGAAGTTCTGTTGATAAAAAATAACCAAATTGAAGTACACAGAGAGAAGGAAAAGAAAATAAAAAAGAATATTAGACACTAACGGGAAAAGAACTAAGATATTTATAATTGGTGGCCTAGAAAGAAAAGAGAGAGAGAATGTTACAAATTAATAAACAGATGATGGCTAAGAAATTTCCCAAATTTGTGAGACATAAATCCACAGATTGCATAAATGATATAAAACCCAAAGAAGAAAAAAGCATGAGTTATGCCTTCATAACTTGGATTTGTTAAAACAAAAAATGTTGTCTTGGATTTGTTAAAACAAAAAATGAAGGCAGAGAAAATCATAAAACCAAAAACAGACCGAGGTTTGATTTTGAAAAACAAAACAAAGTAAGTTGTATAAGTGAAATGTCTAAAAGAGATGGATAGAACAAATCCAATCGTCTAAACTTAGTATTTAGAAAAGCTTCCATTCATAACAATGCTTCAAAATTAGAGAGAAAATTTTAAAAAAAGTTTTCAAATAAGACAAATAATTAATTGTCAGAAAACCTTCAATACAATTTATTAAAAGAATTTCTTTAAGGAAAAAAATAAAAAAGATTATTGCCCAAAACATAAAATTTCATTATTAAATGCAGAGCAATGGAAAGAGTAACTGTGTTGATAAATATAAATTATCTGAATACTGACTGTAATAATAATACAAGTTCTAAATTTTAAAGCTTAAATTTATAGAGAAGTCAAATGCAAGATAAAAATAAGTCAGATGGTAAAAGAGTTCAATATACTACATGTATTATTCTATCCTCACATTATTGAGGAGGAAGTTATACTAATTTGAATTACAATAAAATGAGTCAAATAGACACAAAGCAACAGAAATAATTTAGAAAAAATAGAAAAAAAATAAACTAAAACATAAATAGCTCAAAAGTGCAAAAAAAGTATATGAAACTAAAAAACTAAGTAGGATTAACAGAATAATAAAGTAGTGAGATTATACATTATAGATAGATAGATAGATTGATTGATAGATAGGTAGTTATGGCTATAAATATCTATATCTATCTATCTATCTATATATATATATATATATGGCGCTAAGAAAATGTATACACATTTTCAAAAAAGAAAACTGTATTAAAATTGTAATACTCAATACATACCAAAACAAAAGACGAATACAAGTCACATTTGACGTCTGCAATTACTAGAGGTGGTCAAAGTGGTTACCATCAGCATCCAGACACTTCTGATTATGGCAAACTACTGCTTGAGCAACGTTGACCAAAGTGTTCACTTGTATATATATATATTTTTGGCACCCTCCTGTATATATTTGTGTGTGTGTGTAATTGAATATATAGTAATTACATTAAATATTAATACATTCATCATTATAAATGACAAAGGCTATCAAACTGAAAGAGTACAAATACAAAGAAAACCCAACTAAATACTGTTTACTACAGACACATCGTAAACACACAGAGACAGATAAAAGTGTGTAAAAACATATAAGAAATTAACTAAAAGGAATCCGATGTTTCTATATTAATATAAGGACTATGTGGAGTGCCTTGCAATAGTGTAGGGTAAATGCTTCAGAAAATTAAAATGCCTTGGTACACATAGATTTAAAATGTCAACATCTCTCTAGCTAAGAGTTTACAAATAAATTGGTGGCATTAATTAGACATATTAGGGGGAACAAAATGATAACAATTATTTATTCTGCCATCTGATAAAATCAGGAAAGAATAACAGATCAAAACCAAAGAAATGAGAATTAATAAAATAATAAAGAGAAGAAAAACATTTAAAAATGCACATAAAGAAAACCAGCAAAGCTAATTATTTTTTAAAATATTAATAAAAACAATATACTCATAGCAAGGTTAATCTAGAAAAATAAGGAAACATCTAATTACCAAAGTAGATAATAAAAGTAAGCACTATTACAGAAGCTATAAATATTAAACAGATATAGCATATTATAAAAATATAATACCAGTGATTTAACAATAATAGTAACATGGACAGACCCCTTGGAAAAATTATCAAAGCACCCAAAAAAGCAAAACAGATACAAGTGGGGAGAGAGGATGTTAGAAGAGTTTAAAGGGGTCAAATGTATGGTGATGGAAGGAGAAGTGATTCTGGGTGGTTAACATACATTGTGGTACATAGATGATATATTACAGAATTGTCCACTTGAAACCTATGTAACTTTACTAACCATTGTCACCCAACAAATTTTAATAATAAAAAAAGACAATCTTATATAAAAAGTCAATGTATACAGTAAAACATTCTCACAAAGTAAACCAAAAATCTAGACAGGTTCACTGTTGGATACTTTCACATTTTAAAAATATGTAAGTAAATATAAGCTTACACACGTTCTTTAATAGGATACAAAATAGGAGATGGTCTGAAACGTATTCTGTGAAGTCAGTATAAGATTGCTTTCAACACTAGAGCAGGGTGTCATGCCATCTAAACACTCCCATGAAACAAATAGTAAAGAAAATATATTAGCAAATTCAAAGCAGCGGTGCATACCAAAGAATACAATTTCATTAACACATAGGATGCATCCACGTGGAATCCATCACTGAAAACACTGAGAAGGAAAAGCGGTGCCTTGACGGAGAACCATCCAGGCACTGTCTGTGAGTCCTGGGTGTTATCAGAAGCTGGCCTGGGGACACAGTTAGGCTTTTGTGTTCTCCTGTTTCCCATAAACATTTCCACACGCACTAATGTCAAACAAGGCCACTCTGTGGCCATGGAGGATCAGGAAAAACGTCAGATGGCTTCACAATCAGTAATGAACACACACAAAATCCTGAACACAGTCCAAATCACAAACGTGAATAAATATTCTGGAGTGCTGGTTAATATGAGTAACAGCAGCCCCTTTTTCAATCATAGCTGTAGCTTTGCTTCATTACTCTTATATGGTCTGTCACCTTAATCTGCAAGTTGCTAAAAACCCTAAGTTATGCATTGTCGTAGGAAGGTGGTTGTTATGTTCAGAGGGATCTATAGCTCCCTGTCACACAGGAGAACGTGCCATGAAAAGTATCCTGTGGTGTTTCATTATTCAAAAATAAAGCTATTTGTTGGAGGACACCTTCGAGCACATTGTAATATCTCTAAATACAATGATGCTCTTGGTTTCTTTTCTTGTGAGGCAGAATGATTTAGTTCAGGGCACTACCTGGCATTTCAAATGTCATAACTGTTTCTGCTAAACATGCTGGTAAACTTAATCTTGTTGACACGGATTCTCCAGTTTAAATTTAGCTCTAATAATACTTGCTCTTTACCAAGTTGCCAAGGATAACATGAAGAATAATTAAATAAAAAACATGCTTTTTTTGCCTGGGAGTCACTACTTGACATCATTGAGATTTTAGTCCTGGTAGAAGAGATCTTCGGGGCCATAATTTGAAGTGATATATGTCCTGTGCCCATTTGCGATTCTGATATGACTTGGACAGCAGAACTGATATTATATGACATTAAAGTATCTGGAAGTAGACCAAACTGTAAGGAAAGGAAATTGTCTATTCTTATGGAGGCTATTTTATGCTCTCTCTCTCTCTCTCTCTCTCTCTCTCTCTCTCTCTCTCTCTCTCTCTCTCTCTCTCTCTCATAAGTAGAACATTCAAGTGATACTGACACAACCCTAAAACATTTTTAAAGTATAGATTAATCTATAAAATACCACTTCTGGATTAAAAATCCCAGGCCAAACAAAACTACCCTTTAGGTTTGCACTTTTAACCTCTAATAGAAAAGAAGAGAGAGACATTTAAAATAATGGACTCAAATAAAAGTGCACTTTTAAGTACTTATCCTCTTAAGCTTGCAATACGTATCATCATTCCCCGAAGCGGAAAAGGCCATTTTAACCAAGGATGAGTCACTCACTCAACACTTCGTCCACTGTTATCAGCCTGGAGATAGGACATAATACCCCATCTTTCCCAAAGATTTGTGTTCACTACAGGATATGGTGTATGCTTTCCATAACCAAGAAAAGGAAAGACAGATATTGTTGTTAACAGACTAAATCAAACAACACTATGGAATTCTAATTATTTTCAGAAAAGAGTAATTTTTTTCTTACATGACACTGATCAGTATGAGTATCTATTTTGTATACTACATGCACAGTATGGTTAGTCGCAAGTTTTTCCTTTCATTCTTCAATTTAAAATGTTTGAAAATAGCAAGTTGGAGAGAGGGGTGTGTATGTACATGCATGCACATGTGAGCCTATACACACAGAAATTGGAATATTTAATCAAAAGGTTAATTTCTCAATTTAAAAAAAATCATTAAAAAGGCTGTGGGAACCTATTTTTGCTTCAGCTGTGTTATTCTTTTCATTTCCTTAACAGTTTTCCTCTCACATTTTTGCTAACTTTAATTAAGTTTTCTCCTTAGACCTGAATAAAAACAAAACATTGCAGGCTCAGTAAATTTTGTCAGAGTCTACACAATTTGATCAGTTACTGCCTAGTGTCTAATGCTGATAATAAATGTCTCATTATTTTTATTTTGCCTGTTTAGTAATTAGTAGGTCAGAAATATGGATTAAGGGCTTTAGTGCAATGATTCTCAAAACTCTTGGGACTGTAAGAATTTCCGGAAACACTTATTAAAAGTGCGATATCGGTGCTATCATAATAGACAATGGAATAGACACCACAGGGGCAAAGCCTGGTAATTTGTATTTAAAACATAATTCTTAGCAATGACCCTGGCATGGCCCTAGCCACATGCCAAACCTACGAATTCAGAACCTGCATATTAACAAGATATCAAGATGAAGCATATACCCATTAAAGTTTGAGAAATACTCTATCACATGCTCTCATTAATAATTGATGAATTAAACCTTTGAATTATTCCCATGCCCCAGATACCTTGATTCTCTTTTCAGTTTATATAAAATAATATCACAAATAAATAACGTCTAGGTCCATCTTCTCAGTTTACAAATCATGAAACTAAGACCCAGACATATGGCTCTTATTCTCTTTTCTGTTTAGTCTCTTATTCTCATCATCTTCAAAATGTTTTTTTGTTTGTTTTATTTTGTTTTGTTTTGTTTTACTTCACAGTGCTCTCAGTCCAAAGTCAAATATTACAGACCTCCACAATATGGTACTGGTCACCATTTTCAAGATAGTTCTGTCATTTCATTTCATTTATTCATGTACTGATTCTCTCAAGTAACATATTGAACTTTCTGTAATAGTTGATTTAGATCCCTCATCATTCAAAATTGCATCACACATGTCAGTTTTTGATTATTAAGGTCATAGAAACAGAAGAAAATAACTCCATTGATATCTATAAAATGAAATCCTGTAAACCAAAGTACTGTTCAATTATAAATTTCTTTCCAGTGCAATCTATCCAATCATTGAGCCAAGAAGAGATTCCTATCTTCCTGAATCTCTTTTGTCAACACTTGTACTAGTTTTCTATTGCTGCCGTAACAAATAACCACAGGTTATGTGGCTTAAAAAAAACACAGATTTTTTTTTTCTCTCTCACGATACTGGAGTTCAAAAGTCTAAACTCAAGGTGCCAGCAGGGCTGGTTCCTTCTGGAGGTGTTAGAGGAAATGTTCCCTTGCCCTTTCCAGCCTCTAGAGGTAATCTGCATTCCCTGGCTCATGGCCCCTTTCTCACATCACTCCAACCTCTTTCTTCTGTTGTCATAACCCTTACTATTGACTGAGCCTTCCACCTCCCTCTGACTGGACACATTTGGATAAACTCCCCATTTCAAGATTCTTAACTTAATCACATATGCAAGCTTTCTTTTGTCATACAGGTAATATAGTCACATATGCAAGCTTTCTTTTGTCATACAGGTAATATAGTCACAAGTTCCAGGGATTAAGGATGTACACATCTTTGGGAGTTATTATTTAGCCTGCCACAATGCTCTATATCTTTCATGATATTTATCACTAATGACCTGGTAGAAATAATTGGTGTCTCTTAGGAAGAAGAGAAAGACTAAAATGAGAAAGGCATATAGAGGCAGAGCTGGAAAGTCAAATTCAGTGTCACAAAGAGAACATTACTTTCAATGGGTAGGCTTTGATAGTTAACCATTAATTAGGATTTTGGTTTTTTGAAGTATGGATTATCTGTTAGGTTAACACGTCTCTAATGGAAATGAATTATTTTTATACCTAGCACCTCTTTATTCATCTGGAAAACAAAAAGCAGCCGTACAACCCACAACTGATTCCTCCAATCAGATCTAATTTACATTCCCACGAGCAGTGCACGAGGGCTCCTTTTCATCCATATCCTCTCCAAAACGTGTTATTTCTTGTCTTGTTGATAATAGTCATTCTAACAGGTATGAGGTGGTATCTCAGTTTGGTTTTGATTTGCATTTCCTTTATAGCTAGTGAAGTTGAGCATCTTTTCATATATCTGTTGAAATCATATGCAGCTTTATTTTGGAATGAAATTTCATTCCAAAATAAAGCTGTGCTCTTGCTTGCTTCCTAATCATAGCAATTAGTTGAAGGTAGGACCTGAACCTGGCTCATCATAATTTTCTTGAACAGTAGCTGAGAGAAAGTGATAGTTTGTTTCTGGGGCTCTAATTTATGAGATTCAACCCATTGGTATTCCTAGTTTAGTTGTGTGGGAAAAGCCAGGGCAGATGACCTAATTATATACTTTCCTTTTGTGGCTCAAACTGAAGGAAAATATTGATATATGTCTGCCTTTATCTATCTATCTATCTATCTATCTATCTATCTATCTATCTATCTATCTATCATCTATCTATCTATCTATCTATCATCTATCTATCCGTCTATCTATCTCTCTATCTATCTATCTGTCATCTATCTATCTGCCTATCAATCAATCATGCATATATCTATTATCCAATGCATTATTCTTACATAGAAATATACACAGTAACAGCATATGTGCAGGAGTTCTGCATCTACATATCTTTTTTGAACTTCTTATTGAATGAATATCTCTCCCTTGCTTATTCTCTATTCATCCATATATAAAATATGGGCCCCAGTATACTTTATTTTATATTTTACATTATACAAATAGATTAAGCATAACATATTCAAAAGGGACACTAACTCTGGTTATACCATTATTTACAACATAAAATTGTAACACTATATTGGAAATTTTCATGCTCATTCCTATATCTATATCTACATCTACATCTATCTCTATCTCTGTCTCTAACTCTACCTCTATCTCAGAGCTAGATAGAGAGAGAGAGACAGATATAGAGATATAGAGATAGAGATAGAGATGGAGATAGAGATAGAGATGGAGATAGAGATAGATATATACCGGGGGTCCCAAAAAAAGTATACACATGATTTGTATTCATCTTTTTTTCCTTTCTTAAAATGTGTATACAATTTTGGGGGCATCGTGTGTGTGTGTGTGTGTGTGTGTGTGTGTGTGTGTGTGTGTGTGTATTTCAATTTGAATAGATAATTTTCTCAAGAATACATAACAGATGTCCAACAGATATTTGAAAAGGTGCTCAACTTCAGTAGCTATTAGGGAAATGCAAATCAAAACCACAATGAGATACCACCTCACACCTGTTAGAATGGCTGTTATAAATAAGACAAAAAATAACGTGTTGGAGAGTATATGGTGAAAAGGGAACCCTCGTACACTGCTGGTGGGAATGTAAAATGGTGCAGCCATTATGGAAGGCAGTGTGTAGACGCCTCAAAAAATTAAAGATAGAGATGTCATATGTCCCAGAAATACTTCTGGGTATTTACCCAAAATTTTTGTAAACACTTATTCATAACTATATATAAAACCCTATGTGCATTGCAGCATTATCCAAAATAGCTAAGGCATGAAAACAACCTAAGTGTCCTTCGACGGATGATTAGATAAAGAATATGGAGTACATATATAAAATGGAATACTACCCAGCCATAAAAAATGAGAAAATATTGCCATTTGGGACAATTTGGATCGATCTTGAGAATATCATGCTAAGTCAAATGGAAAAGAAACAAGAACCACATAATTTCAGTCATAAGTGGGATATAAAACAAAACGCAATAAATAAATAAACAAGTAAACCAACTCATAGGGATAGACAATAGTATGGTAGTTATCAGATAGAAAGTGAGTTGGCAGGAGGATGAAGAGGGTAAAGAGGATCAAATACATGGTGATGAAAGGAGACTAGACTCTGGGTGGTGAGCACACAGTGCAATACACAAATGACATATTATAGAAATGTACACCTGAAACTTACATAATATGGTTAACCACTTTTACCCCAATAAATTTAATTAAAATACATTTATACATTAATATATTTACATATCAATAAATGTTCCTTGCTGCCAACTGATCATGTTTGAAAAATTTCTCCACCAAATATCCATTGCATATTAATATGCTATGAGACAATTAAGTGTATGGACTCTTTATGTATAGAGTAATTCAATTGTAATTATAGTTAGTTATAATTCTAGCTATATTATTAAATTGTATACTTTACCAATAAAACAGACCTTAAGCAATGTAGTTATATAGTTATACTGCATTATGTATGCAATTTGTTATCCCTTTTCATTTGGAGCATCTTGACACACGAAAATATGTTATATAAATTATTCTGTTTCCTAATTCAGAGAACACAATAAATGCAAGCAAAACATATGTAACCAGTATAAATAAATGTGATCACAAAATGCGGTGACTTTTTAAGTAAAAAAAAAAATATGGCAGTAAAAGACACATTGCCATTGATCTGCCTCAAAATATTCTCCTTCACTTTGAACACACTTATCTCATCATTCTTGCCACTTCCTGAAGCAATACTGGAAGTCCTCTTTCAGTGTCTTTAGTTGTGCTGTCGTGGCTGCCTCGATGTCCTGAATCGGTTAAAAACATTTATCTTTCATGGTCATTTTGACTTTTGGGAAGAGCCAGAAGTCGCTTGATGCCAAAACCAGTGAATAAGGTAGATGAGGACACACTGTAATGTTTTTATTTGACAGAAATTGTCATATACCAGAAACGATGTGCGGCAAGGAGCATTGTCATGATGGGGGATGAAAGCATTTGCCATTTCATGTTAACGCATTGTTCCTGATCCAGGATTTACGGCATGCTTTAAAACATACCTTCTCTTTACTGCCTTTTCTCAACCGTTGCTCAGACTCAACTGATTTTACCGAACAAGTAGAAACTTGTCAAACACTGTTGCTAAGGTTCGACATGTTGCTTCCCTGATTGGAGATCCCTGCTTTTCCACTGGATGGCACTCGGCAGTAGCATTCACCATATTTTGTGATCTCACCCTTTGTGTTAAATTGGACTCACAAATGTTCTGGGAGACTAGTTAAACTTTAAAAAAACATGTTCCATAGCAAATACTCAAGGTGGAAGTGATACAAACATTTTAATTTTATTTTAAATATTCCTATAAAGTATACTTTCAGTCATCATTAAGTCACTTTGTGGTATCTTTTGCTGCCAGGCTTCATGTAGAGGTTAAGCATTTCATTTCAGTCCTGGAATTTTCTTAAATTTCTATTCCATTCAAGAATCAATACATAATCAGTAGTCTACATTTGATTTTGTTTAATATTAAAATTATTGTTTCATGTCTGTTGTCAGTTAAGAATACTAAAATCTGAATCATATCATATTTTAATGCCAAATTTAGAATTCAGGATTCAAACTCAAATATATTACCTTTCCAAATTCTGTAGTAAGTCTTTCATTTATTTTTTGCACTATTCTTGCTCTAACCATCCATCTTATTTTAATGTTTCCTTACTCCAGTGCTGTGCATTTCTTTCTGTTCCACACCCATTTTCTTTCCCATACCTCATGTTATCAAGACCACTCCCAACTAAATGATGTCATTGTAGAATCTGAAACGAGATCCAGGACAAGCAGTGCTTTTAAGTTACATAAACAGTGCTCCTGTGCATAAGAACATAAATTATGCTAATAGTTATACAACAAGCTGGGCACATTTGTTTGGCAGAATGCTTAGCAATGTACAAACGATGCAAACTTCTGATGGCAATGTTCTTTGATAAAAGATTCAAGTACAAGTTCAGACATTACTTTGGACAGCCTTGAATCCAGTTATTCAGCGTTAATTAGTTCCTCTTGCCTTGTATAAAGTTATCCCCAGGAAAAAATAGATTACATGATGAGCTCCCCAGCACGCATGACTCTTCAGTTAAGCTCAAAAAACATATTTTACACTTTGCTCTGATGAAAATAGTTATTTTCTTTCATTAGGAGACAAGTGGACCTACAGTAATAAATCCATGGCCCTAATATCTGTGTTCTATGCTCATTAATGTTTTCATTTTTCATGTTATTTAATAGTATCCTCATTGGAAACATCAAAAAGTGAATTGAAATATTAGCAGTACAGTCACTAATAAAATTGTTAATAAAATGTATAATTTAGTCAGAACATATACAAACAATAACATATCACTGGACTTAAACAGTACAATGTACTGATATTGCATATTGTTTCATACTCGTTTTTCTTTTGTCTTCCGTTAGCTGCATGTGTCATAAATTGTGAAATTGACAGGAGGATGATAAGTTGCCATACATTGTGCTCTGTTTTTTCTTCCTCACAGAGAGGAAATCTTGAATGGAAGCATTTATTTCCAGTTGGGTACCCATTCCACTGAAGTTTTAAAAACAATAAAACAACAACAACAACAAAAACCCACTACTGAGTTTTTACATCCAATGTGAAATCACTGGATTTAAAAGACATTTAAAACATAATGAAGGTTAAGAAAAAAGGAAATGTTGGTTCATGGAAAAGAGATGAATGAATACAACGCACTTCCGTTGGAGGGATTTATGACATATATTTAGCATCTTAGACAGCATGATAAATCACTGCCACAGTCAACGTGAAAAATGCATTAGGTGTCATTCATTTTTCATCAGCCTATCTTGGGTCTTTTCAGATGTCATTTTGAAGATTTATGCATTAGTTTTATTTCATATTATAAGAAGTCTATTACTGATTACAAAAGAACTCTCAAACATGACGGTGCTTTTTTAAAATTTTAGGACTGCTCACATACATATGACCAGCTTTACTGTGAATCACTGGAAAGGAAAATAAATAAACAAATAAATGGAAATAATGCCAGTGCATCCAAAGAAACACAAATAACAATAAAATCAAGTCATCACAAATCTCTCTGTAGTGGAATATCATATATGGAAATTTTCTCTTTGGATTGCACTGGAAGATCAAGCTCACTCTATTTAATTCTATAGAGACCCTTGTGCACTATACAGTATGCATATTGTGGAATCCACTGATAGTTTTCTAGGTCCTGCACAGCTGTATCTGCATCAGTGTTGCATTGGATGATAAACTTCTAATGGTTTTATTCTTTCAACTTAATATTATTCTATGTGCAACAATATATATCAAATCACATTAAAATTAGTTTTGATGATGGAGATGATGAAAGAGAAGACAGTAACTAAGAATACATCTATAGTTTAAAATTATTCAGGCCAGAAATATCTCCTGATATCCAAACTGCAAACCAAAATACATAAAACTCTTTTTGATGGATGGCTATATAAAGCCCAAATGTTTGAACCAAAATAGGCTGAAAAGAACATAGTTCAAAGAAACCGATATTAATAGCTACTTTCACGTGTCTTTATATTAAAAATAATAATAATATTTTACTAACTTTTGGCTTTTTTCATTTATTTCAGAAGCAGAGTAATTTCACTTAATCAATCTAAGGATTAAAGACAATTTTCTCAACCCATTTTTTATTTATCACCATTCCTATTGAGTTTAATAGTCTGCTGATTTAAATATTTTAGAGCAGCTATCACATGCTTAATCATGTTAAACTTGTATAATAATTTATTAATATACAAACGTTAGATAAGTCAAAGTCAAATTTATTTAAAATGGGGGGAGTTGGACATACTGTACAGTTTACTAGAGTAATAGCAATTTTTGAGTATGTTTGTTTTTAGCTCCATTGTTCAAAATGGTTTAAGATGCACATTTTAAAACCTATACTAAATAAGGTTTTTACCCATGGGTATTCAAAGAGGTTTTTAGAATTTGAATCTTGCCCATTCAAATTGATTTAAAATGTGGATCAGCCCTTGGTCCTGCGGGTGCATTTACATTAACACAAAAATT
Organism: Rhinolophus sinicus; assembly: GCF_057876585.1. NCBI lineage: Eukaryota > Metazoa > Chordata > Mammalia > Chiroptera > Rhinolophidae > Rhinolophus > Rhinolophus sinicus. The sequence continues at coordinate 123,802,552 of NC_142515.1, forward strand.
ACATTTAAAAATGTTGTGTCCTCTTCTACCAAGTTAAATCAATGTGCTTGCATTTTCCCTGAAGGCCAAAATAAATGCAAGAATGCAATTTTAGGAGTGAAGGACCTCTATAAACAATATTCTATTTCCAATTTCAGGAAGGTGAAACCAAAGATTGAATATGGTAACCTTCTGAGCATCTTAATTACTTTTCTGTAAAAGAAGATACCATTTCTGTAACATTTCATTATATAATCTATAAAGCTAAACACATGAAATAAAACAATAGCGCAAAATCTGTGCACAAGTACTGATGATGAAATAAAAATTTTGTATGTGTATAAATGAACAGATGCAAATGTATGTATATTTTTATTTTACCAAATGTCTGACCATATGACCTGCTACTTCTGTGTGCATTTTTCTGAAGTAGAAGTATACTATAGCCCAGCAGAAAAGCCACACCTATGAGGTTAAACAGGACTCTGTCACAAGTGTCATTAACGATATTTAATCACAGCACTTGAAGAATCCAGACCTATTTGGAAACTAAATAGATGCAATTATTTAGAGCTTGGAAGGGATCTAACAGTCACCGTGGGCCAACAAGGCATTGTTCTACATATGTTTAGCTTATTTTCTTATTAGAACTTTCATCTTATTTGTTAGTTAGCCAACTGAATGATGAAGAAAACAAATCTCAGAAAGTTTAAGTCACTTCCACAAGAGCACACATGCAATGACAGGCCTGTTATTTAAAACCAGCTCTGTTGTTATTTGAAAGTCCATTCTGCCTACATATTTAGGTGTACATTAATTGTTGCCTGAATCATTCCACTCACACATGTGTTGACATCTTTTTTACAGCAGTGATAACATCATAATGTGATAAAGCTAAAAGGAGCTATTAAGATCATTTAACTGGTCCCTACTTTTTTATAGATGAGGAGACTAAGACCAAGTAAAGTCATAGGATATTTCTAAGACAAACAAACAAACAAATAAACAAACAAACAAACAAAGCTATTAATATCAAAGGCATACCTAGAAGTTTCTCCAGCCAATAAAAACTCCCTATATAGCAAAAATATCTTTCAATGACCAGTTTCTTCATGTATATAAACAAATAACATAAAAGTGAAGTCAAACATCTATATCTATGCATAAGACAGGAAAAGTTCTTCCTTTACTCTCCTAGGTTCTCCTGGCTGGTCTGATAATTAAATTGACATGAGACATATTAACAGCAGAATTATTTTAATTACATATATATGGGGAGGGGTCCCAAAGACAATGAGACCCAAGGTCAAAGAGGGCAGGAGAGGCTTATATGCTATGTATTCTGAGCTAAGGAATGGGATAGGGACCTGGGGCTTCCCAGGGTAGGAGGGTAATTCACAGGATAAGAAGAACAGACGTTTCGGAATTAGACGTGTGTTCTGTTATACATATAGATCCTTCAGATAAAAAGTGCTCACTCTTTCCAGGCCAGGTCCCCCTATCTAAATTCTTTAGGTAATTTAAGGAGGAACAAACGTTTTTCTTGACTCTGCTGGGTCTTGATTGCCTTCAGCTCAAAATAGTCTGCGAGCCCATGTGGCACATTTTGGGGAGGCTGGTTCTGAACCCCTTCAGGTGCCATATGAGGTAACTTTGGCTCAGTTTAGTTTATATGCCATAGACAGACTTGATTTTTATCCTACCTCATCAGGCCTGACATTCTTTCCATCAGATTTACGGCTTTCGTTCTCATAGCAAATGCAGAGATAATGTATCCAAAAGATCACTGGCAACTTTTCCATGGAAAGGGAGAAAATACTTTCATTTAGATCAGGGGTGTCCAAACTGTGGTCCGCGATCCATTTTTTATTGGCCAGCAGCAAATTCAAAAAATATATTTAGTTTACCTTAAAAAACCAGGTGAGGCAATACCTACTTCACCTCGAGTGAGTGGCTCGGCTGTTTGTGTATTTTACCGAATATGGCCCTTGGTGAAAAACGTTGAAAAAAATTTGGACACCCCTGATTTAGATCCTTAATCAGATGGTATTATTGAGATTCCTTTCTCAAACAATTATTAAAAACATGCCAAAGGACCCGATCTACGGGCTGGAGGCAGGATTACAACCCCAAACGAAACTTGGTGGGTAACTGAAGTGTCAGCTACGTGTTGGATATGGAGAACCTTCCAGAAAAGGTTCAATGAAGACAGACTCTGGCCACCTACATGAGGGTGAGGAGCTTCACGAAGCTGGGGGCAGTTGCTAGGTCCTCAGGAGGAGAGGCAGCTGGAAAGACAGGGTTGACAGTGGTCTGAAGAGAGGAGGCTGTTGAATGGCACATGCTGCATTATTGTGCTTTACAGTTCCACCTGGCACTGGTGGTCGGGACAAACACTACTGATACTGACACCCCTGTTGCCTCATAAGGGAAGCATGGTGTGAGGGTGCTGCCATTGCCTAGGTGCTGGACACAGATAATACGACAAGGCATGTGGAGAGCCTGTGTGTTTCCTCAGGAGGCAGGCAGGTATGATCCCGTGAGGAAGCCCCACAGATACAGGACCCTGACATTTGTATACAGAGATGATGCCTGTGTAACTCCAGGGAGTCCTTTTCCGTAAAAGGCCAAGAATTGTGCAACTCTGACCTCCCTGGGAGCAGACACACATGGGACAGCACAGTGCTGGTGTGGTTTATAAGCCACCTACAGTATCACAGGAGGAAAACAGAGCCGAACAAATATCATGTGGGTTTTATAAATACTATATCATTATGAAATTATAAATAATACAGGCAAGTGCCACTTAATTATAGGGATCTGTTCTGAGATGTGTTGTCAGGTGATGCTGTCATTGAGCTAACGTTATAGATCGAGTTTACACAAACCTACACGGTACAGCCTACTATTATACCTGCAGAATATATGGTAGACCTTATTGCTCCTAGGCTGCAGACCTGTATAGCTACAAACCTGTCCCTTCTGTGCAAAAGGAAGCAAGATGAAATCAAACACAAGAGAAAATGATGCAATTAAGCAATGTGGTAAACCCGAGATATATGAGGCTGCTGTGGGCATAACATGGTATAGAGTTTTACTGCAAATGTTTTTTTGAAAGTAGAAAGAATACACTGTAAAGTATAATCTAAATACAATAAAACATGTAGTTCAGTAAATACATAAATCAGTAACAAGGCTGTTTATTATCATTAAGTATTATGTACTGTACATAACTGTATGTGCTGTACTTTCATAGGAACATCATGGCAGGTTTGTTACACCAGCATCAGCACAAACAAGTGTGTAATGCATTGTATTACGACGTTAAGACAGCTGTGAAACACAATCAAACAGCAACACAACTCATCCTATCTTTTCCTGTATCACTGCTTTATATTTCCACTACCTTTCTGAAATGTTAGTGGCTCTAAAACAGAATGTGACAGAGCTCCATCTGACAGTAGGGTAAACTGCATAACATCAGAGGCAGAGGTTTTGAAGGGAAATGTTCTCAAGACTCCTTGCTTGGACTCACTTTGCCACAAATTCTGAGCAATGTTGGCATGGAGAATCCCTCTCAAAATTCACACATCCAGAGGCCTCATCTAGATATCATAGCAAAGTTTTCACTTTCAGATCCTACAAACCTATCTGTTTGCTTTGTGTGTGTGTGTGTGTGTGTGTGTGTGTGTTTGTTGGTTTGTTGGTTTGTTGTTGTTTTTTATCTTCAACAGTAAGAAACTTCAATCCCTCATGTATTATGAAGCTATCACACATTCAAAAAAAATGAAACAAGTAAACCAAAACAAAAACAAACAAAAAACAGCGTACTCTATCCAAATAACTATTTTTCTGCTCTTTTTCTGTGCAACTCACAGGCAAATGGAATATCTACTCTTATATAGTCTACACACTCATAATAAAGCAGTCAAATAAAAATTGGCCTATAACCAACCATTGGCTTCTTTCTACATACATTATAGTATTCAATGATCATGGAAAACTAAAGGAACCACATCTGCATATATGAAGTGACTTATTAAATTGTTCAGTTATGTGGATATATTAGTTTAAAGAGAAAAATGTTAGTGCATACCAGAGGGATTATTCATTATGTATTTGTACCAACTGGGCAAACAATTAACCAAGTTTATGATTTGGAAGTGCTGAAAAGGCTGCGTGAAAAAGTTAGTCTGAACTTTGCGCAAACAATTCATGGCTCTTGCATCACGACAATGCACCAGCTCACACGGCACTGTCTGTGAGGGAGTTTTTGGTTAGTAAACAGATAAATGTATTGCAACACCCTCCCTCTTCACCTGATCTGGCCCCGAATGGCTTCTTTCTTCACCTGAAGATAAAGGAAATATTGAAAGGAAGACATGTTGATGACATTCAGGGCATCAAGAGTAATACAATGATAGCTCTGATGAACATTCCAGAAAAAGAGTTCCAAAATTGCTTTGAAAGGTGGACTAGGTGCTGTCTTCGTACATAGCTTCCCAACGGAGTACTCTGAAGTGACTGTAGTGATATTCAGCAATGAGGTGTGTAGCACTTTTTCTAGGATGAGTTTGCGAACTTAATTGTCTGACCTCATACGTCCAATTACTCCTCTGCACCTGACTTATTTGAAAAATCTGATTTATTTGAATAATGAAGAAGTGTGATGCTTGGGTAACTATTTGTTCTTCAGTGTCTTAAATTTAGGGGTGAATACTTTAAACCAACCCAAAATGCAAATATCTCTTAGCCTTCTATCTCTCTATAGTCTTTTCTTATTTGAAGAATTGAGTTATTGGAGTGTTAAAAATGCTGCCGATGAATATTTCAGTAAAATTAAAACTAGCACAAAAGTAGACTGAGTGGTAAAAGGAATATTGACTTTCTCTTTATCGCACATTTAACAATATGAAAGATAGTAAAATATAATTTTATGTTAGATAATAATAAAAATGTGTATTTAACACCAAGTATTAATGGCATGCTTTCCAGTCCTCTGCTTAATTTCTGAATATGAGAACCAGTAACACGTTTTCTTCATTAGTTGTGTATTTCCTAGTGACAGTGACATTTATTCATCACTGAAATATGGCCAATTTCCTTTTGCCAAATTATTGCTTGTAAGCAAGTACACATACGTACATAATACATTGTGATTACTAAATAAGAAGCTGAGATAAGATCAGGTTCTAGAAATGGTCACATATGTTAATAAGGCTGTGTTTAGATATACAGATAAGCATGGGCTGATGGTTTTCAACAGCTCTAAAGAAGGTAGTTGTTTAGTATAATTTTAAACTTTTTTTAAGATTTAACTTTTATTAGGTAATTCGTTTTGCATGTGCTTTTTAAAAAGATATTACTATGTGGCATTTTCTTTATGGTTGAAGGCTAAATCATATTTTGCACAATTGCTTTATTGCTTATTTTCCTCCAGTGAAACTATACCATATATATAAAACATTATTATTGTGGTGAACCACAATTTCAACATTCAATATGGAGAATATCTTCTGTTAAATATCAGTTAGTGCTTCCTAGAAATTATTGATCTTTCTTTTAACCTTGTCAAAGCAATTTGGGCTTAGGATGAGGAAACAGGCTTATAAAACAAAGATTTTGATAGCACTATAAAGCCTGTGCAGTGCATATTCTTAAATTAGAAGTGTGTTGTAAGAATGATTGCCCTCAGTTTATAATAAATACGATTAGTGATTCCATTATAAAGCAAAACACCTCATCTCTTTCATTTTATATGTGTGTAATTTTCTTCCCTTACTCACACTATTTGCTATGCATCTTGTGTTATATTCCAAATAGCTTTAGTTTTAAGCAATTGCAAATAGTAGTATTTTATATATGATTTTCCTGTTTCTTAATTTTAATAATAGGCTATATTTCTCAGGAGTGAGAGCAGTAAATCAAATACACGCATAAATATTTCCCTTTTCTATAGTTAGCCAAGAGACTTTAATATGGACTTTAGAAATAGCTCGTTACCCAGTGACACAGATCAGTAGCCTCTAAATTTTCCATTAAGCAGAAGGGTTGACACTCCATGCCAGTCTAGAGTTTCTCTGAGCTGTAGTTAAGGAGGCCCAGCTATGTTATAGTATTACCCCTTTCTACTAAGCAAATTCAAAATCTATTTTCAATGATTTTTAACAATTAATTTGTACCAAAATGTGTATTGATTTACACTTTATTAAAGGTGTGAATAAGGTGGGGAGATCATTCCTTTGTCTCTGAAAGCAAATATAGAGACTACACAAAAACAGTTTAAAACTGCTAAGCTGTGCTATATAAGACATAAATTTACTAACTAGAGTAGTGTTTACATACAATTCTGTTGTCTGTCACATTAGATTTTCCAAAAATAACTGTACTATTTTCCCAGGTACTTAGTTCAGCTGTTCCATTTCTATTTATCTTTTGAACTATAATTTTTCATCTATCATCAGTCTTACATACAGTTAAATTCATTTGTTAGTCTGCATTTGATCTTTGTGAGACTGTGTGTTTGTATGCACAAGCAGGTGTGTGTGTGTGTGTGTGTGTGTGTTTATGAGAAATTTTCATCGACTTTTATTTCCTTGTAATATCTACATCTACTTTCGGTATTAGGGAAATGTTGGCTTTATAGAATGTCTTAGAATCTATTCCACCTTTACGTAATTTCTGCAACAGAATTGGTATTATTTTTAAAAATAATGTATTAGAATTCATCAGTGATACTTTCTGGCCCTGGAATTTAATTTTTGGAACGTCTTTTACCAAATAAAATCAGTTTGTTTAATAAATGCTAAGACTATTAAAGTTATCTATTTCTTCTTGATTGAGGTTTAGTAGTCTGGGTCTTCAAATGAATTGTTCCATTTCATCTAATTGTCAAATTTATTGGCACAGGTTATTTTTTTCTCTGATATAATTGATTTATCAGTAGTGATGTCACTTCTTTCATCCTTAACATTGAAAATATTTTTAATTTTATCTTTTACTTCCTATTTCTTGGTCAGCATGACTAAAAGTTGATCAACTATACTGATATTTTCAAAGAATTGTCCTGTGTTTCCCCCCCACAAATTTTATTGATTTCTACTCCATTTTAAATATTATTTCTTTATTCAACTTACTTTGCATTTAATTTTCTCTCCTTCCTCTAGCTTTTTTATGGTGGACTTTCAGGTTACTTAATTTTAGATCTTGCTCTTCTAATGCAAGCATTTAATGATGTAATTTTTTCCTCTAACAACTGCTTTAGATACATCCGCACATTTTGATGTAGTTTTACTTACATTCATTTGAACAAATAGGTTACATAGAAGTGGATTATTTTTTATAAGTATTTAGGGATATTCCAGATATCTATTTTTTTTTATTATCATTTCTGGTATAACTCTTATAATTTAAGAGGATACTTTGTAAGACTTTTATTCTTTAAAATTTGTGAAAGGTTATTTTTTGGTATAAAATATGGTATACTATGGTTACTGTTTGTTGTGCATTTGAGAAAATATGCATTTAGTTGTTGGGTAAGGTGTTCTATAAGCATCAATTTGACCAAGTTGTTTGCTAATGTTCTTCATGTCATCTATAACCTTTTACACATCATTGATATTCTACATACGTATTCTCCAATTACTGAAAAAAGAGTATAGTTTCCAACTACGGTTTTGATTTTTTCTTTTTTTTTTTTTTCCAAATTTGCTATCTTTTCCTAGTATATTTCATAAGTCTGATGTAAGGTGAATGCACATTTGGGATTGTTATAACTTCCTAAATAATTGACCTGATATCATTATTTAATTTTCCTCTAAACTACATTTTTTTAATTAGTTTTTGCATGTTGTATATTTCCCTGTCCCTTTTCTTTTCATCTGTTGATGTCTGTATTTAAAGTGACATGCTTACAGTCAGCATTAGGTTGGTCTTACTTTTTTTGTTAATGAATGCATTTTGGCAAACTGTATATTTTTTCAACCAGTTACTTATTTTCCATTTAAAATTATTACCCAGGTATTTGTATTAAAATTACCATTTCCTTTGCTGTTTTACATTTGCTCCATTTTTTCTTTACTTTTCCTCTTCCTTAGATTCAATTGTATATTTTTATGATTCCATTTTATCTTTATTATTCATTATATACTGGCTTTCCTTGAGTTTTCAAAGTCAGATCTAAGATGAGAATGCAGTCTGTTCACTGTTTTGATTATTGCCTGGTGAGAATGTGAGGACACAGCTAATTGAGCTGTGCCTGGGGAAATGACGAATAGAAAAGATAAAGAGATTGGATTGTTTAAGTGTCTAGGTATATGGTACTATCAGGCTACAGTCAAGATGTTGAACAGACCACATTCTCATCTTTAGATTTGACTAAGGAACTGTCCACTTCCTAGCTCCTCAGGTTCTTGGCAGAATTCATTTCCTTGTGGCTACAGAATCTATATCAGCTTATTGGAAATCTGTAATGGAGATAGAGAGACTATTGCCTCTGACACTCTTTTATAAGGCTTACCTAATTAGGACAACTCACATCAGATAATATCCTTTTAATTAGCATTAACAAAATTAGCATTAGTCAACTGTACAAGGAACCTTGTAACGTATACAAACTTTCTTCAATTTCTCATATTGGACTGTTTAGATGCAAGTTGCAGGCTCTGATCACAGTGAAGGGTTGGCTATTACACAAAGATATGGATACCAGAAGACAGGAATCATGGAGGCCATCTTAGATTTCTGGTTGCCATATGCATCTAAATTCAGATGTATCTATTCTAAAATACATTTTCATATTTAACTCATACTGTGCCCAGCCACACTCATTAACAAGGAGTGTGGACTCAATCTAGATCTTTCATTTATCAATGTATATTTTTATAGGACCTTATTAGAGAATCTTCTGCAAAATAAATTTTAAATATATTTGTCCTAGACAGTGGTTAGCTGACAAATTTTCAATAACTGCTCCCCAATGTCAATCAGTCAAATAAGCAATCAACCAATAAACCATGTATATACATATTTGAACTTTTACTGATATAAAGATTAGGTAGCACACAATTTATACCTAATGATAAAAAATACAATATACTTTATTGTAGATGCCATATAGCTAACTGATATTCATAGGAATCTTTGCATATTTTTGTTCATGTTGATGAGTAAGAGAAAAGTAAAACAAGAAAGACATACGGTGGATTTCCCTCATTGATCAATGATATGAGTACTTCTTTGTGAAATCAAATCATGTTTGAATGCTGCAATATTATCTCTCATGCACTGTCTTTTTTTTTCTATTCACAAAACAATGGACAGAACCATTATTTCCTTATGTCTAGAGAATCGACAAAACAGTATCTCAAACACTGATTTGTAGCACTTTCTGATTTCCGTCATGCAAATACTCCCATCAGGACCTATTTCAAGCTCTTAAGGTGTTATCACTGAATGTGGAGTTGAGATTTGCAGTAGCAAATCATTATATAGTATTATATCCACTGTGCAAATAAAAAAGGTACAAATAACCTCAAAACTATAGACAGCAGTAAAATATATCAAAACAGTGAGCGAATATATGTCTTGATAATCATTACTTTTGTTTTTAATATAATTTCTAAATAAATTTACATAATTTTTAAAAATTAACTCCCATGTTTAAAAACTGTTAGGTATATTTCTGAAATTTTAACAATTCACTCATCTTATTCTTTTTCAACTAGACAAAAAAAAAAAAAATAACCCTCAGGTTTAGTCACTGATGAAAATGTATATGCTTATGACTGATTCTCCCTACTTCCATGCTCTCTTCCTTTCTTCCTTTCTTCCTTCCTTCCTGCCTTCCTTCTTTCCTCCCTCTCTTCCTCTTTAGCTGTTGTTCTCACTCACTTGTTTTTTCCTTCCTTCCTTCTTTTTGTGTGTGTGTAATGAACTTCCCTATCATGCACACATGATCCACCTTCTAATATGTTAAGTAAAATTCTTTTTTTTTTTTTTTTTTTTTTGTTCATTCATTTTGTACCATTTTTTTTTTTAAATTAAATTTATTGGGGTGACAATTGTTAGTAAAATTACATAGATTTCGGGTGTACAATTCTGTATTACATCATCTATAAATCCCATTGTATGTTCATCACCCAGAGTCAGTTCTTCCATCACCATATATTCGATCCCCCTTACCCTCACCTCCCCCCCCACCCCCCTTACCCTCTGGCAACCACTAAACTATAAGACTTTTTACTATAATATTTAAAACTTAGAAGAGCTATTATAAAACTATACTGCCTTCTATATTTCATTATCTATCTTACTTTAGTTTGATGCCAAATACTTCATAAGGATTATGAATGAATTCTACCTATTTAATGGGTATCACTTTTTATATAAATTTTAACATTTAGAAGAATTGGCCTGATAATGCATCAAAATAAATAATCAGTTGAATTAACTCAAATTAATTTTCATGTCTCTCTGTCTCAAAACCCAAAGAATGTTAGTGGAACACTAAATGCATCTTGAAAATGTGTTACCAGTGCAGAGGAAATCAAACAATCTCATTTCAAGATGACAATGAAGTAGAAAAGAAAAAGGACATGAAAAGAAAAGGACATCTGGATTGGCTAGAACTGTTATTTTTAACAATCCAAATTGCTTATGAATTTGAGGTTGAACATAAGAAAACCCTAATATTGGAAACTCCGAGCAAACCTTATTTATGGAAGGCACTATTTCTTGTAAATATTAGGTGTGCTGGCCTGTCAAAGTGTATCGGTATCTAATTTGAAGTCAAATGGACAAAATGTAGCATTACTTCATTATTTGCTAGTATTTCAGATCAGTTTACTTTTTTTTTTTCATTTTGGCAGAAGGAAATATATGAAATGCTAAACACCTTAAATCATACTATATTAAACAGATGGTAGTGTTTAGTTTATTTCATCTCCAAAAGACACACTTAGGTCTTTCTCTGATTGAAGTGTGACAAGTTGGGCTTTACAAGAGAGAGAAACTGATTTTAAGAGTATTTTAAACATTGAGCCTTGCTGACCAGAGAGTAATCGCCTCAATGAAATGTTCACAACATTTTGAATTTTATTTTATTATGCTGTGCTTCAAATATAAGCAAAATGATACACTAGACTTACAGAATATCTAACATAAATTAGATATGAAACATATGTACTTGTGCATTAGAATAATATATTATGGGCTCTGAAAGAAAGCCTTGACTATGGCTATATTTTGAATCAATTTGTTCTGACATGACACAGCCTTAATAAGCTCAAAATGCCATCTACCTGGATTATTTGAGTCTATTTAAATCTGATATTTGCTAAACATATGGCTTTCTCCTTGAAACTTTTACACTGTCTTATCACCTAGAAAAGTTTTTCAGTTCTTGAAATATTGTTTTACCTTCCTCTGCTGCCTTTTACATGAAGATGCCACAAAGCTTCCTGCCCTTTTGTTTCATATTTGAACCACTTGCGTTTTGTTTCCACTTCTTGTTATAAGTGATATAGCCAAATAAAATATTATTTTTGATACATTTTTCTTCTTATGAGGGAAAAAAATCAGCTGGATATTAAGACATAACTTTCCTGGATATATATGAGCCTTCAAAAAAAGTTTCTGGAAGTCAGTCAGTACAATTTGTTCAAAAAGACATTGTGATTTTACATTGTCATGCCCTTTGCACACCTGGCTTAAAAAAATCTATTAGGAACTTGAAGTTTTAAAAATAATCCTAATTTTATTTAATCGGCCATGCTTGTGAATATTAAGTGTCTGGATGACTTATTCTGACTTATTGTGTGAAACCTTTAAGGACTGTGGCAAATTGTAGCAGAAAAAAAAATAATATGGTATTTTTCATTTCAGAGTAGAGAAGAGATGCACTCACAAAATGAAAACTTCAGTTGGTATGTTAGGAAAATAATATGTATTTTTAAAAGATAGACTGCTATTAGGGTTCACTGTGTCAATAATACATACCTTGCTATATATTTATCCAATGATTTTAGTGAATTCAGAGAGAGAATCTTCACATTATGATCAGCCAGGTCAATTACAGGTTTGGGATGGGGTAAATGATACTATTATTTGAATGATAAACTTTCTTCCATCCCTTGTACTGCTTCAAACCTGCACCTGCTTATGCAGCTGCAGGGGCAAACAAAGCAGAGTTTTAGAAACATTATATAGGATTTAGGTTACAGAGTGTTACACCGACCAGCTAATCTATGTTTGCTTCTGCTCAGCTTCCCTTTGCTAGAGATATATGTGATAACAAATACAAACACAGGTGTTCCATCGTATGATAAAATGGAGTTATTACAAAAACTGAGTCCAGAAAAGTGCCATAAACACATTTCCATGCATATTAGAAGAACAAATGAGACTACTGAACCAACAGCTAAGTAGTTCTCAAACTGGTATGTGTTCTATAAGGCAGAGCTTTCATTCCTGATGCAAAGTACTGGTAATCTGTTGCTCATAATGTTTCAAACTAGAACAGCCTTTTAAAATATCAGAGGTTTACTAAAACGGAGATTATATATATATAATACACATTATATATAATATACATAATACATATAATGTGTATTATATAGATATATATCTACTTTTTTTTTTTTGCAAAAAGTATATGCTGCCACACATTATTGATCACGTCCTTACTCTGAACTTATTATAATGATTATGAACTTATTACAGTTCATAATCATTCTTAGTTGTATCATCTTAAAGAAATGACATGGCTGAAAAAAGTCATTAATCTTTTCACAAAGTACTGCTATCATGTTCCTGATACGTATGATAGGTTTTAATTGGTGTATTTTATATAAGATATATATGCTGTATATTTATTTATATGTATATAATGACAGTTAAATAAGACTAGGGTAATTTCCTAATACAGTAATAATTAAAATACATTAATAATCAGTTTATTTTACTTCAAAAATAAAGTTGCCATATTCACCATATTTGTGAATAATGGTGTATTACTTAAAAAGCACAATTTTTAGAATCATATTGCTATTGTTAGAAATGTCATCATGTACATGAATTAGTGTTCATATTTAGAATATATTAATTAAAAATAGGAATTAAATGAAGGTGGCTATTTTTACATATTTAGCCAAACACAATATTCTTTACTAATTTTTAGAAATATTAAAAATTATCCCAAGGTTTCAAACCAAAGACAAAAAACTAGACTCTTCTTTTTATTATTTTTACATCTCATTTAAAATCTTAACCTTGTCTTATATTTGTTAGCTTTTAAATATTCTTAATTTTTTGAAACATGAATAATGTTTCACTTAAAAATGAGTTTGATCAGATTAGTTTCTTAGTTCAGAGTAAATGGTACAGTATTTTGTTTACAATAAATAGTTAGCAATTGAGTTTGAATGGTTTTCATAGCTTTCACATTTATTAATGCAAATATAGGCATATAAATAGTAGATGGATGGATAGATAGATAGAGATATAGAGATAGCAATAGAGATAGACAGAGAGAGAGAAAAAGAGAGAGAGATTGCATATTACAGAGAGCAAGTAATTATTATGAGGGCTAAAATGAAAAAAAAAAGAAAAAGAAAAAGACACAATGGAGTACAGACAAGAATGTGCAATAATCTGACAATGTTGTTTAAAATAAAACATTTCTGCAAGATAGAAAATATAATTGCTTTGCAGAATTTAAACTGCATTTTATACTCTGAATAAATTAGGCCGTTATTATTCTATGATCAAATTCCTAAGGGTACCTTGCCTTTGGATTGTATCTATTTAATTCAGATCAGTTAGTGAACACCTTTGGTTAATGACATGATATTTCTATTACAGAATTCAAACTCTCTTGAAAGAATATGTCAAGTTGCTACACCTTTCAGTGAAGGTGCATTCATTAAAGACCCTTTGATTTTGGAGAGTCTTTAGAACGTGTTTCAAGAGCAGTAAGTATTAAGAAACACTGTACAAAGTACAATTAATTCATAGAATCTCTTTCTCAATAGCATGTATGATTTTTGTACATCTATCTTTTCTAATTGTCTTTCATATTTTTTTCTTTTTCTTCATTTCAGTTGTCCTGTTCCAATCCATTTACTTGCACTCTCCTACCCAATATATTTACCTGTCACATTTTTATTATTTTGCAGTGTGAATTCTACAAAGGAGAACTGTTTCAGTTGAGTAGAGCTCATATGGTTCATTATAGCCAATCAATTGTGTGAGCAGTGATAATGAATAATCAGAATATGTGAAAAATTATCGAAATAGAAAAGAGTGATAAATATAAATGAGACAGGACTAATCATTCCATGAATATTACCAGAATAACATTGCTCTTGATTTCATATGAAATGAAAATTACAAAACATTTATCAATTTGTTTTCCCTTGAATACAAATGTCAGATCATATAGAATGTTCTTGCAAGTACAGAAAATAGAAAATACTAGGTAAAGGTGGTCTATATAAAGTTTAAATCACAAGTTTAAAGTGTTTGTAGTCATAAGGATTTTTGTTTTTAAACATTTCAGAAATCACATTGAAAAGCTTGCAAACACTGATGTGCTTGAGAGTTTATTTTATCTTAGTTTAGTAAACTCATGGGCAAGATCCCACTGAGAACAAAAGTATTATTATTCATTAGTTCATTCTGTTAACCTTGAGATGTCAACATCAAGTGTACAGCTGGCAATATTGTAGGTAAATAAACAAAGTGTAGGAAGTAAGTAAAATGCCCAACTAGGAAGAAATATTGAAAAAAAATGTACTTTCGTTGAGGCTTGAGGTAAAAGATTAGATCATGGTTTGCAGAATCAAGGGCACATAGAATGGCACACAATGATCATGATTTATGGGAAGTATTTTGGAAGATAGAAAATCAATATATATTCTAAAAGTTCTATTTTGTTCAGATTTATCTGAACTGCTCCCTCTCCCCTCAGATCACATTGGCTTAAATGTGGTAGTGATTTAAAATACACATAAATACACACTCACCCACACAAACATACATGATACCAGAATGCTTTATTCTAATTACAATAAACATGTGTGCATGCAGTTAGATGCAAGTCTTAAATATAAAAATATAGTTAGCTTTTAGCAATTTATTAAAGTTTTCAGCTGAAATCTTATTTACTTTTATGGTACTCCCATATTTTTCTTGTGCTCTGCTCCAAGTAAGGCATTTCTTACATTCATATCTCCCAGTAGAATTGTGGGTTTTTCCTTAGATTTCAGGAAAGTTGGTTGCCTTCCAGTCTCAGCTGTCTAATGTGTTCATGATTTCTTAGATAATCTGAATTTTTCTTGTTTTTAATGTGGAAGTAACACTCTCTAGCTTTTTACTTTCTAAGTAGAAGCCGGAAGTGCTGACTCTTTAATTAGGCCAGCATAAACTTGATACTGAGAAAACATTAAACAGAAATCACACATCTAAGTCTGATATAAACACAGATGCAAAATTACTACACATAATTCTTGCAAATGGAATCCAGAAACAAACAAGTAACAACTGTCATTTTTAATGACAGAAAAACGGGGGGGAATCTAAAAAATATATCTTGTAAAAGTTCTTTGTCTTATAAATTCCACCTGTATGTTGAGATGAGTAAATAAATTTTACAAAAATGAAGGACATAATTTTCACTGATTGTGACCTTCTATATTGGAAATGCGTAAATTCTCACTAATCTGATCTATATAGCTATATGTGTGTGTATCTAAATTTACAAACATATTTCTAAAATTTTTATGGAAATATGAAGAATTACTAAAAATAAACAAGACAATCCTGAAAAAAGGGAAAAGCTAGATATTTTAAGATAAGGGTTACCAAACATATTATCAAGCTATAAAAATTAAGATACCGCGGTATTAGTGTGGAATTAGAAATTCTCTAATTTCTATTAGAGAAACAGACAATGAAACAGAGTTGAAAAGAAGTAATGTATATTATCATCACCTAGTTTGTGATAAATGTGACACTGCAGTGCAAAGGGGTAGGATGGACATTTTAATAAAGTAAGCTTGTCAATTAATTCGTTGAAAAACATATATTAACCTCTATATATCACATACACACACCAAAAAATCAGATTAACTGCATAATTTCATATGAAAGGAGGTAAAACTAGAAAGCTTTGACAAGAAAATATGTGAGACTATCATCATGGCCTTACAGTAGAAATATCTTAGGCACAAAAACCACTAAAAGATTACAAAAAGATTAAATTGGCTAAATTAAAATAAATAATTATTTTGTTATCAAAAGACAACCCAGAGATTAAATGGAGTCCGTAGAGTAGAAAAAAGATAATGGCAGTACACATTTCTGATAGTGGACAAAAAATCAAACTATATTCCCATTTAAATATGTGGCCTTCTATGTGCCCATTAAAAATAAATAAATAAATAAAAAATAAAAGAGGACCAATCCAAACTGTTATTCAGGCCAAAGACCACATTAAGGGATGTCCAACTAAATAATAGACATAAAAGAATGTTCTCAGTATTAAATTAACTAAATGTGTAATAAAACCACATTACAATACAACTACACCTGTGAGAGAATGGCTAAAATTAAAAAAAAAAAAAAAAGGGAAAGACCATATGAAGTATAGACAAGAATGTGGAATAATCAGTAATCTAATTTCTTCATAGTAGGATGACACTGGTATGCACACTTTGGAAAACTAATTGGCAATATTTATTAAAGTGAACATGTGCATACCTGTGATGAATAAACTCTATTTGTAGGTTTATACACTCTGCATAAACCTACATGTTGGTTCTGGAAGCTACAGGTGAGATGGAGTTTAGTTAGGGTGGCAATGAAATTTGCGGTGTAAAAACTTATGTATCAGAGAAACCAGAAGAAAGCTGACCTGGGCAGAGGCAAAAGTTGAGCTGCTAAACATGTTTGATAAAGTCTAGATCAATCCTATAGAAAATTCTGGAAGCAGAAGTTCCTGATTAAATTGTCTGTAGACAGCCTCAAATAGCTCAGGCCCCCATATCCTCTCCTCGCTAGGTAACCAGATGCAGGGTTTCCAGGAAGGGTGCGACCACAGGCAAAGCGGCTCCATACCTGGGGCAGACCATCAAGATGGTGACAGCTGTTAGTTTGCTGGCCAAAGTCTAGGGGACACATTCCTCCTGGATCTGGGCTGCTGCATATAAGTGTCTATCAAAGTATTCAACAGAAACGAATGCACATATTCATATATGCACGCACACATACACACACACACACACACACACACACACACACACGCATGCACATGTAAAGTAATACAGCCATTATATATAATGGTTAAAAACTAGATACAAGTGAAATGTTCATCAATGGAGGGATGCTACAGGTATGGTTCTCACAGACATAATATTGAAATAGACTCCAGACATAAAAAGTAAATGTTATGTGAATCTATTTACGTAAAATTCAGAAACAGATAAAACTAATTTTTTCATTAGGAAGTTGACATGAAATTGGTTACCAGAAGTATGTAAAAGGTCCTTTTTCTTTCATTCTGTCAATATTTTTTGCCTTGATTTTGGAGTTGGTTAATGTTACACACAATATATTCATCTTTAAAATTCAGTATCAGTTTTTCTCAATATCTTCATTCCTGGAGTATTTTTTTGAGGAATATATTATGTCTATGTATTCATACATATGTTTATATGAAGGATGGATATATATATATATATATATATATATATATATATATATACACATATATATATACATATATACACATATATACACATATATAGAGAGCATATATAATGTGTGCATATGTAAATAGATAGATAGATAGATAGATAGATAGATAGATAGATAGATAGATAGATGGCTACAAAGAGGGTGCCAAAAAATGTATGCACATTTTAAGAAAGGAAACAACTATTAAAATTGTAATAATATATATTAATAACAAAAGATAAATACAAGTCACGTTTGACTTCTAGCACTACAAGAGGTGCTCAAAGTGGTTACTATCAGAGTCCTGACACTTCTGATTACAGCAAACCTGCTTGAGCATAGATAACGTCTCTTAAAATGTATATACATTTTTTGGACACCCCTGGTATGTTAGAGAATATGTGCAAACTCACACATTCATAGCCACATGTGTCCATAGCTTAAAAGCATATAAATTTATTTTGCAAACTACCTAAGTCAGTCAGCCAAATGTGCACGTATTTGAATCCCAGAATTGTTCTTCGTATGACATCTCATATTGGAGTGAAATAAAAAGATAACTCTTGATAATATAATTTATCAGAATAATGCAAAGTTTAGGATAAATAATTCAATTTTTACAAGTGCATTAAAATGCATATATAATACGATTTTTGTGAGGTGAAAGAAAAAGAATGTCTCAAATAATGTACTATGACTAATCTAAAGCATCCTCCCTCAATGATGCCTCCTTAAGGCTTTTGTGGGATGAGAATTACAATATTATTATATGGCTGAAGGAGAATGACTTAAATCTCTGTTTCTATTTTCTGGTTCTGTGGAGGAAAGAAGATGTGCAAAGAAAGAGTATTTGGAAGCTTAATATTTCATAATAGGCAAAGGTTTAAAATGATGTCTATGACAGTGTTATTCCCTTTCTAGGCCTATCATGAATTTTTCTAAATTGTTTGTAATAGAATCAAAAGGCACTTACCAAGCATCCACATAAATAATATAAATAATAAATTCCAGCTTAGTGACTCATGTATCACAGACAAGCACTCACTATAATATATGTATTATTTTATCCTATCCTTTCCATTACTCTGTCAGCTTAGATGAACAAGATGCTTTAGTTCAAAGCTTCACAGCGCAACTTCTGTGCTTCAGTGGCTACAGACACCCAGCTGTTCAAAACTCTTCAATTATTTATCTATCCTTTATTTATCTATATCTCAGCAGAACAACAGCTTACTACCACACATCTTTTCTAGGTTTGAATGATCACAGACCTCGTGATATAACTTCTTGAGGGATCTGGCTAGTAGAGTTGAAAAGAGTGATATTTTGTAATTCAATAAGAACACATGAGTGCTTCTTTCAGGAAGCTTGCCAGGAAATATTTTAAATTAAGCTGTCATAAACAATTCTGATGATTTACTTTGGAATAAAAATGCAAATTGCAAATTAGATGCAAAGTTTTGTTTATTTGTTTTGTTTTGTTCATAGCTGTTTTTTTTTTCTTTTGCATATGTTCCAGTTCAATGACAACAGTCATTGAAAAGTATACCTTCCAAACATGTACTAACATGTTTGCTAGTCCAGGAGATGTCATCATCTGTTTGAAAACAAACTAATATATTACAGACAAATAAAATGGTGGGACAAGACAAAAAATATCTATTTTTTGTGATTTTAATATATTTATGATCTCTGTATTTAATATGTCTTACATAGACAATGGTGAAAAATGTTAATATAATTAACTTTCTTTTGGCTATAGTCTTTAAATGATGAAAACTTGTGAATTTATAGACCCCCTTTGTAGGTGGTGCCTTGGCCTGTATAGTATTAATGGTATCTCTGAATGTAAAAAGATTAAAGGATATATCATATCTAAAAATAAAGCCATAGTGGTCAAAATTTATCAAATTCTCATAATCTGATATTCTCAAAGTCAATGGAATTAATCATAGTATTTTCAGTTATCATGCTTATGGACATGATAATAAATAAATATGAATAGATAGTTGCTATGACAGACCTTCCAAGAGTAAATATGAATATAGGAATTTCATTTGAGTAATTATATACATATATATATATATATATATATATATATATATATATATATATATGGTCTCAACCTTATTTCTACCATTTCACTAGTATAATTTCAACCATGAGGATAATGGATACCGATATCCTTATATTGAAAATGAAAAGCTTGCACAGTTTATTGCTAAGATCCTTTTAAGTTCTTTTATTGCTAGGTTTCTTTATTGCCCAATCAGCTACTCTGTTGCTTAATAACATATCAGGCCCCTGTTCATGTTATTGTATTTTGTGAGGTTTGAGTAAATATTAAATTTCTTTTAAGAACTTAGCTAAAGCTTTCGATTCAGCATCAGTGAATTGATAGTGAAGATAAGAATGTTCACGGAACGTGAACGATACACTTCACTCCATTCTCTGACTTGGAGGTTACAGTGTGCTGCTCACACTGCTTTCTTTAAACGTATCTTGTTTTATTAACTTCACAGCATGTTAATGATTTGAATGACAGTTACATATGCACAGTTATAATACTTTGTGCAAAATATTTCTGACAGGAACAATTTAAAGTATGGATAATCCCAACCGAAAGAGTAGAATTCTTGCTCTAGGCACATTGTGTTTCATTAGTTAAGTGCCTTCATCAATACGTAAACTGTCTGAAACAAAATTGAATTAATTTTTTCTTCAACAGATTTATATCATTTAATTTTACATTTGTTTAATTATTCTGGATGGAAGAGACAATTTACTATTATTTTTAAATATTTTGCTGTGTAAATAAGGCATTATTTTCAGAAACTCCAACTATCAGAAAAGAATGGCTAGGACCTAGTATGTGCAACAACAGAACTTAATAATTTCTCCTGTTTACTGAGAATATCGAGACAATTCTAATAGGGGACTACATTTTCCTACCATAATATCTACTAATTCACCTGAATCTACTTACATAAAATCTACCTTCTCTCCTATTACTATGCATGAATTGTAATTCAACCAATGCTATCTTATTTCAAATTCTCAAGGACATACTTCATTAGTTATTTTATTTTCCTCCTACAAAGTCAATTTTTTCCTCTGTCCTAAATCATCACCATCAGTGTAAAAACTTGTCATAATGTCTCTCATTATTAAAAATAACTTTTAAAGAGAATGTTTAAATCCTTTCAATATCCTATCTTTTTCCAGCTACTGTCTCATTTCTCTAGTATCTTTATTAAGCCAGTCTCATTCCAGTATTTAGAGTACATTTGAGGTAAGCATTAATCTTCATAACTTCAATGAAACATAACTCTACTTTAGCAAATACAATACTGAATTCTCAGGTCCTGTTGAAATCAACCTATAAAGCAACATTTTGTGTTGATATTTGATTATTTCTTAAAACATTGTCTTCAACTGTTTTCTGAAACATCACTCTGCTGATATTTCATCATTAGTCCCTTTACTTTTAAACAATAGGGCATGCAAGTTTTAATATTTAGATACTTTATCTGCTTTATATACAATCACCTAGTAGGTGGTCCTATTCAGTTACATGTCTTTAAAAATGATTCTTCTACACTAGATAATTGCAAATTTTTTAAGCCACCATGGACTTTATACGGAACAACAGATACTTATAGTCAACCAACAATCACTAATCCTCTCCCCATAGGTGGCAAAATACATTTTCAACACCACAAATCTCAAACCAAATCTATGATCTCCACATACCCCCACACCTTAAAATCATCCTAATATACCCAGAATTGTTGCTATCGCAATAAATGCAAAGCCTATCATTCACGTGGCTCTGTCAAAAAATCATGAAGTCAATCTTGTCTTTTCTTGTTCTCTCTCACACTACACAGCATCCATGAAATAGTTTGCTTAGTTTAGCCTTCAATATACATGTATCACTCTAACAGAGAAATTCTCACCTGTGACATTATGTCAATTTTATTACTGGTCCAAGACATTATTTTTTTTCTTTAATCTTTTCTAACCTTTTTTAATTTTCCAAATAGAGTTGAAATTCAACACTATTTCATATTAGTTTCAGGTGTACAGCATAGTGGTTAGACATTTGTAGAATTTAGGAAGTGATGGTGTCAGATGGATATTAGATGTGTTGAGGTGATAGATGGAGGGGGTTGGGGCAGCACAACGTTATTCTTGACTGGCTATTTTCATAAGCCTTCTTATCTGCTTCCATATGTAGAGTTTGTGTTAAACGCAGCTCTCAACGTGATATTTTTAACACATCAGTCAAATTGTTTCTCAGGTCCAAATCCTCCAATTTGTGCATCTCACTCAAATTACAAACAAATCATTTAATAAGGGTTACAAATTCTTAAATTATCAGATCCTCTGTTTTCTAACCGCACCTACTAACTGCCTATATCTTGCTCCCCCCACCTCAGTCAGACATAACTCTTTGTTTTTTAATGGGTAAAGACCATTTCTGCCCCCATCCCAGCATATATATTTATTGCTTCCTATGATTGAGCATTCTTTTCAGATATAGCTTTCAGTCACTCATTTATATCCCTCATATCGGTTTTAAAATGTCACCTTATCCTAAAAGCCTCTCGGCTTTCCTTATATAAAATAGCAGCCTCTCTTCTAAGCAAATCCCCACCTCCAGTGCAGTCTTTAAATACTCTTCTGATTTTATTTTACTCACAGCATAGTTTAGCCCTTGACATACGAGGTATCTGTTGTCTGCTCCACGGCGCAGGATTTGTCTGTTTTTACCCTGCTCTACCCTCAGGGTGTGGAAGAATAACCAGCATGTGATATGCAGTCAACAACTGTGCATCAAATTAATATTTGAATGAGTATATACTTACTTGTGAATAAGTAGCATCAGAATCTCTCTTTTAAATGCCTGAACTATAAAGGATAAAGCCATCAAAAATATAATACCTTGCAGAAATAATTTGAAGGTGATGAGGAGGAAATCCTGTACAAGGAACTGATTCCAGATCCCTGAAGGGAGGTAGTGGGCACCACAGAATAGCCAGATGTCACAAGGACATGAGCTGCTAGAAGCACGGCAGGTAGAGTAATGCCTAACATACGATTTAGTTTGCAATTTTGCATTGGGTATATTAGAAAAAGGTTAATACATCATATTGGCACCACAGAATCTCTCCGAAAAATCCCTACTCGGAATTTCAACTTATACCAAAGCCAGGATAGTTCTTGACATGAAATTGGCCTATTCTACTTGGTGATGGCCTTTTCAAGTCCCACATAAGAACGTTATTAAAAGAAAAAATCATCCTGTTTTATCTGTTATTTGATCAGTATTTTTCTACTGTGATTCCACATTATCATTCTTTTTCTCAAGATCCCTATCGATACCTACTTTAAATAACCAGAAATGTACTAGCATTTTAAGATAAATATCCCTTTATCTTCTAATTCTATTTGCAGGGAAGTGCTTTAGGTATCCATCCAATTATGAAAGTCTTTAAATTTT